>NC_069503.1:103380763-103545763 GCF_027579735.1 Bombina bombina
TTCTGGAAGACATACCTGGTGAAGTGACTTTACCTTTATTTAAATATTTTTCCATATATAAATTTTCCTCCCTTACCCCACCACTGTCTGTTCCAGTTCCAGCAATTTATATGTGTAGAATAAAATATAGTCAGTGAAATATAATGTATGCTAGAAAGGTTAGAAAAAGAAACATTAGACAATACAGTTAGTTAACAAAAAATAAAAGGGTTAAATTAATAGTATAAAAATATTCAGCTTTGTATCTCACATGTATCTAATAACAAGTTAATATTATACATCTGTTTGCAACTAAATTCTGTTAAAATAATAAATTTTATCAATAAAACCATAATATAATGCTGTATCCTGAGATATTTTAGGACACAACAGAAAAATCTCTCACATTTAAATAAACAGTTTATTTCCTCCTTACTTATCCATATGATAATCACACCCTGAGGGGGAGGCAGGGACTCTGTATTCATGTGACACCAGAGGGGACAATAGGCATCTATATGAGAACAAAAGTCCAGGCGTGACCCTTTCATTGTCTCCCAACTGACAAGTTGTACTCATGTGAGTCACACAGAGAAAGGTGACACTCCCACATTAGTATAAATATCTGTGTAACACTCAGTGATATCACAGGAGGAACCAGAGAGACTTCCTACTTACAGAGCTTCTGCTAAACGGTAATATGCAAAACCTGACCTAAATATTTATTAACAGCCTCACACTGTTGTGTTTTATATAATGATTAGAAAATATTGTTATGTATTTTGTTATGATAAAGTTAAAATATTTCACTGCATCTAAGAAACTGAGTTGAAATTAAAAAAAACTTAACTGTACTTATTTAATCTGTTTTCTTTATATCACTCTGTGTTAATTAATTTATTGTTTAGTTCTTACATTTAAAGATGTTAATACATTTTGATTTCTAGTATTTTGTAAAATGAATGTTTGTAGCAGAACAAAACCATATTTTCAAACTTGAGGAGGTCTGACCAATAATACATTTGTGGGGATTGTTCTTGTTATCCAATGAGCAATATATTCTTAAGTATCAGCCAATTGGAATCCTGTATTTCCCTATAGGTTTATAATTAACTGTAGAGCCCAGATAAACCATTTTCATTTAATATTAGTGTGAAGCTGCTATTTGCTCCAGTAATAAATATCACTCAGCTTATGGCCCTGTTGTATCAGTCTCATCACATTTACTGATCTAATCATAAATATCTTGTGATCTGCATATTATTTTATTTCTAATGAGGTTATTTTATAATACATTTCTTATTTCTATTAGCTGCACCTGTTTATCATCAGAATGTTTCTCACTGATTTGTGACTGATTCTTGTTGTTAGTAAAAACCTTAGTAAGTGTATTCTGCACCTTCAGCTGCTGCTGTTTATGTCACATGATCACAGACTTAAAGGGACAGTGTTTTCCCTTAAAAGAACAATAAACCCCAAATGTTTTTCATTATTTAAATAGAACATATAACTTTCCAACTCACTTCTTTTATGATATTTGCTTTATTCTCTAAATATCCTTTATTGAAGCAGCTGCAATTCACTACTGGGAGCTAGCTGAGCACATAAGGTGAGCCAATGACAAGAGGCTTGTATGTGCCACTAATCAGCAGCTAGCGCACCATAGTGCATTGTATGCTTTGTAACAAAGGTCCCCAAGGGAATAAAGCAGATTTGATAATAGAAGGATATTGGAAAGATGTTTACATTTGAATAATAAAAGTGTAATTGTGACTTTGCTGTCCCTTTAATGTGTTTCTAATGACTTGTTTTACCAGTGTATAAAATAGAATAAAGTGTATGGGAAATTTCACCTTTAGGTTTAGTTTTTATGTAAAATAACTGTTTGCTGTTTGTAATTTATTTTCATTATTAAATTGTACACAGCCTTTTAAATGACCTGAGGCAGTGGCTCCTACTTAGCATATGCAGGAGTTCCCATTATATAAAAATATGAGTCTGTTATTGGCTGATAGCTGTCACATGGTACAGGCGCAGAACTACATTTATCAGAAAACAATCTATTGCTCTTTGTAAATTCATAGTAAGTTTTATTGCATTGTATTTTTATTATGCATCTGTTGATTTTGTAATTCTATATGTTATAGTCCTTTCAAATGGACTGAACTTGTTATATTTAAAGATAACAATTGAAATTAACATTTTAGTGCCTATCTCTCTCATACCCCATTGCAGTGTGATTTAAGACAACTAAGTATTGACCAAGAGAAGTTAAAGGACTGGGGGTAGAGCACATTACAAAATATCGGACAGTGAGAATTAGTAGGAAGTAAAAAAACAATACAGCAGTATCCAATTTAACTTATATATAAACCAATGATATTTAACATTTCTTTTAGGAGAAAATATTGTTTCATATAAATGACAGAAAACAAAGGTTATAATATATTTTGAAGGTTATGATATAGCCCCACACATAAATAGATTTCTTTCATGTAATTGGCAAGAGTCCATGAGCTAGTGACGTATGGGGTATACAATCCTACCAGGAGGGGCAAAGTTTCCCAAACCTCAAAATGCCTATAAATACCCCCCTCACCACACCCACAATTCAGTTTTTACAAACTTTGCCTCTTGTGGAGGTGGTGAAGTTTGTGCTAAGATTTCTACGTTGATATGCGATTCTCAGCATTTTGAAGCCCGGTTCCTCTCAGAGTACAGTGAATGTCAGAGGGATGTGAAGGGAGTATCACCTATTGAATGCAATGGTTTTCTATTTCATAGGTTTTCTGTTATTGGTCATAGAGATTCATCTCCTACCTCCCTTATTCAGATCGACGATATACTCTCATATTCCATTACCTCTACTGAAACCGTTTCAGTACTGGTTTGGCTATCTGCTATATGTGGATGGGTGTCTTTCGGTAAGTATGTTTTTATTACTTAAGACACTCTCAGCTATGGTTTGGCGCTTTATGCATTAATATAAAGTTCTAAATATATGTATTGTACTTATATTTCAAAGAAAAAAAGACAATACCACACTCCGTAAAAATTTGAAGATTTATTGAATATATTTAAAATTCAAAAAATAAAAATTATGTGACAGCCTTGCCACCTGTTTGGAGAAAGAGCGCAGCACACGGGCTTACACGTTTCGGCTGCTAGCCGTAATCATAGCCTGTTGTGTGTCTGTGCTCCCTGCCTTTAAGAACACCTGAATCTTTTCTAATTGGTTAAAAACATTATGCGCTGATCCTCCTTCTAATGCCCAGGTAATGCTGAACACCTACAGCTGAGTACTTTGCCCTGTCACTCTTTAAGTCACTACTTTTATCTGCTATTATTTTACTAAATGTATTTATAATAGAGAGTTGTACTTTTTATATCATGAGTGGTTCAAGGTTTATGCCAGATAAAACACATTGGAATAAATCTATTTTTAACTTTGATTTCTGAGGAAAAACTACTTAATACCCCAATGTTATGGGAAAAATCTTGTTAAGCCTCTTGAATACGAAAATATTGATTAAAGTGAATTACATTCGCTCAGCTGTTCGGGAGAAGACATGCCGATATGCACTATTAGTGTAGGTGGGAATTATTACAAATACTTGTTTGTTCTATATAACCCTCCTAATACCTTTTCTTGGAGGTTTCTCCAAACTTACTCAGATTGGCTGTGGGGAACCACAGACATGTTATGTCTATATTGTTTCCCTGATATTTACTCCTCACACTTCTCTAGAAACTTTTCTGACATGTCTGCTACTTGTCAGAGAGCCTGTTTATGTAACTACACTTTATTAGGAATACAAAGAGATAAATTTGTTACTATGTTAGAACAATCTAAAGAATATATGTGCGTGTATGGTGTATTAGGGATAATGTCACACTTGGAGTTGCATGATGAGGATAGATCATTCCCAATAGTTAGTAATATCATACCTGGAATGGAGACCCTCAGGGAGTCTTGTTCTGAGTCTCAAAATCCAGAACATCTCCCTTCTTGCTAAAAGTTTATCTAAATTTCCCCCCCTTTTGGGGACTTTTATTTCCTCAATCGCACACCACCTTAGTGTATTTATTTCTCCATTGTGTCTCTCAGTAAAATGTTTCACCAGGGGGGTTTGGGATTTACCTCTGGAAATTGTGGATATATGCTCCCTTATTCTTGTCTTAATGTCCCTTGAGGTAAGACCAATATACTGAACTTTACATTTTTGACATGTGAGCATATATATGACGCTCTCTGTCGTACAAATCATACAGGTGTTTATCTGAAAGACCTCTCCTGTCACCTGGGACTTAAATTACTTTGTTTTTCTAAATACTCGCAGGGCTTGCATTTTTTGTGACCACAATTATACATGCCCCTGCTAGTCAACCAAGTACCACTAGGTTTTATTTGGGACTTAAGTTCAGTTGGAGACAACAAGGACCCCAAAGTAGGACACTTCCTTGAACTGCACCTGACTCCCTTTTTGACAACCTTGATCAATTTGTCATCTGCTGCCAAAATGGGGAAATGCTTTTTTATTATATTGGTAATTTCGGGAAACTGGGCACTGTAGTTTGTAACAAATGTTAACCCTTTAAAATTATCTTGCTGTTTTTTTTTTTTCCTCTGAGGAAGGAGTCTCTCATCTTGGATTCAACTTGTTTTTTTGCCCTCGTTATTATCTTCTGTGTGTACCCTCTCATTTTTAACCTTTGTTCAAGGGCTACTGCTTCCTGGCGAAAATCTTCGTCATTCGAGCAGTTTCTCTTTAGGCGAATTAATTCACCCTTGGCTACTGCAGCTGCTGTATGTCTCGGATGACAGCTGCTGTAGTGTAGTAGTTTATTACCACTAATAGGTTTTTTATATACTTTGGAGATGACTTTTTCGCCAATTATCCCTTTTAGGGTGAGATCAAGATAATTAATTTCAGTGGAATTACATTCAAAAGTAAAACTCATGCCCACATCATTGTCATTAAGAGTTTCTATGAATGTTGGAATGTCTAAAGGGTCCCCTTTCCATACAAAAAGGAGATCGTCAATGTATCTTCCATACATGTCGATTCTATCTTTATAGATATTTCTATCTCCAAAGATGTGGAAAAATTCCCACCAACCTAAAAATAGGTTGGCATACGAGGGGGCAAACTTGGCCCCCATCGCTGTTCCACACCTCTGGAGATAGAAGACATCCTGAAACTGGAAAAAATTGTGGGTTAGAAGGTACCTAGTAACTCTAAGGGCAAAATCTTGAAAATCTAATGAAAAATCCGAGTGATTTCTTAGAAAGAATTTAATAGCCCTCAAACCTTCCTCATGAGGGATCGAGGAGTACAGGGATACAGCATCTACTGTTATCCACTGATACTCCTTATCCCATATTTGTGTTTCCATCATGTTTAGGACATGTTTAGTGTCCTTAATGTATGAAGGTAAATTTTTCACCATAGGCTGTAATATGCTGTCAAGCCACTGGGATAATGGTTCTAAGAGGGACCCTATCCCGCTAACTATGGGACGTCCTTTTATGTCATCTACTGACTTATGGACTTTGGGTAGGTGATGGAACAAGGGTGTTCTAGGGTTATCTACCAATAGAAATTCCATTGTTTTTTGATCGATACACCCTTGCTCCATCCCCTCATCCAATAAATGCCTCAATTCCCTCTTGAAGTTCTCGGTTGGATCTGTATGCAAAATTTGATAATTTCTTTCATCACTCAGTTGCCTTAAAGCCTCCTTGACATAGACCTCCCTGTCCATAACTACCACAGTCCCTCCTTTATCTGCATTTTTGATGACAAGTTCCGTGTCATCTTGCAGTTGTTTTAACGCTAATCTCTCTTCTTTTTTTAGATTTTGTCTCGTGGGAGCGGTGTTATCTTTGAGTGCTAAAAGGTCTCTTTCTACTCTATTAAAGAATGTCTCTATGATGGTCCCTCTTTCCTGTATGGGATAAAACACAGACTTAGGTTTATAGCATGTGCCTTTATTAACATAACCCTGTTCCATGTGTGCCTCAAACTGTAAATTCTGCAATGTTACCTCGTCACAAGTTTCCTGGAAACTCTTTTTGATAAGTTCAGTGTCTGTTTCTACATCCCTAAAATCAGAGACTTCAGTGTCTTCCCTTCCAAAAAAGTGTTTTTTCAATGTTAAATTTCTCACCAATTTATTGACATCGATGATGGTCTGGAACACACTGAAGTCTGTAGTAGGTGAAAAGGACAATCCATACTGCAAAACATTAAATTGAGTTTTTGTTAACTGTTTCTTAGACAAATTAATCACACTATATGTGGATGGGTGTCTTTCGGTAAGTATGTTTTTATTACTTAAGACACTCTCAGCTATGGTTTGGCGCTTTATGCATTAATATAAAGTTCTAAATATATGTATTGTACTTATATTTGCCATGAATCAGGTTTATGTATATTTCCTTTTGCAGATTGTTAGTTTCATATTTGGGGGAAAACATTTAGGAAAATATTTTTCTAACCTGGGATTTAGTCTTTTTTCAAATTGACTGCTTTTTTCATTAAATTTTGCGGGCAAAATTAGGCCCGCGAGGGCGCAAAATGCCAAAGTTTATTGCGTCATTCTTGGCACGAGATTTTTTTTTGGTGCTAAGGTGCATCCAATGACACAAATTTGTTATTTCCGGCGTCTTAGTCGACGCCGAGTTCCTTGCACAAAGTTGCGTTTTCTATGATGAGAGTGTGTCATTTCCGGATGTTGTTAGCGCCACAAAATGTTCAATTACGTTGTGCGTCATACTTGGTGCCAAATAATTTCATTATTTAAAACCTCATTTCTATATGCCTCTTGCCTTTTTCTATGTCAGAGGGCTATGCTGTTTGCATTTTTTTCCCATTCCTGAAACTGCCATATAAGGAAATTGATAATTTTGCTTTATATGTTGTTTTTTCTCTTACATTTGCAATATGTCTCAATCTGATCCTGTCTCAGAAACCACTGTTGGAACCCTGCTGCATGATAACAGTTCTACCAAAGCTAAGTGCATTTGTTGTATATTTGTGGAGATTATATCTCCAGCTGTGGTATGTAATTATTTGTCAAGATAAGCTTTTACATGCAGAGAATGTGTTCATCAGTAATAGTACTATGCCCGTTGTTCCTTCAACATCTAATGTACATGATATACCTATGAATAAAAAGGATTTTATTGCTGATGCAATTCAGAAGGCTTTGTCTGCCATCCCGTCCTGTAATAAATGTAAAAGGTCTTTTAAAACTTCTCATAAAATTGATGAAATTTTGAATGACTGACAACATACTGAATTATCCTCCTCTGATGATCTATCTGATTCAGAAGATCCTTCCTCAGATATTGACACTGACAAATCTACTTATTTATTTAAAATGGAGTATATTCGTTACTTGTTAAAAGAGGTGTTAATTACTTAGGATATTGAGGAAACTAGTCCTCTTGATATAAAAACTAGTAAACATTTAAATTCTGTTTATAAACCTCCTGTGGTTACTCCAGAGGTTTTTCCAGTTCCTGATGCTATTTCTGTTATGATTTCTAAGGAATGGAATAGGCCTCATACTTCTTTTATCCCTTCTTCAAGGTTTAAAAGATCGTATCCTTTGCCAGGAGGTAGTTTGGAGTTTTGGGAAAAGATCCCCAAAGTTGATGGGTTTATTTCTACTTTTGCTAAATGTACTACTATTCCTATGGAAGATAGTACTTCTTTTAAAGACCATTTAGATAGGAAACTTGAATCTTATCTAAGGAAAGCTTATTTATATTCTGGCTATCTTCTCAGGCCTGCGATTTCTATGGCTGATGTTGCAGCTGCATCAACCTTTTGGTTGAAAAGACTAGCGCAACAGGAAACAGATCCTGATTTATCTAGCATTGTTCATGGGCTTCAACATGCTAATCATTTTTTCTGTGATGCCATTTTTGATATCATAAAAATTTATGTTAAATCTATGTCTTTAGCTATTTAAGCTAGTAGAGCTTTGTGGCTCAAATATTAGAATGCTGACATGGAATCTAAGTCTAGATTATTATCTCTTTCTTTCCAAGGTAGTAATTTATTTGGTTCTCAGTTGGATTCAATTATTTCAACTGTCAATGGGGGAAGGGAGTTTTTTGCCTAAGGATAAAAGACCTAAGGGTAAATCTAAAACTTCTAACCATTTTCGTTCCTTTCAACAAAATAAGGAACAGGAATCTAATCCTTCCCCCAAAGAATCTGGTTCCAATTGGAAACCTTCTTCAAGATGGAGTAAATCCAAACAGTTTAAGAAACCAAAGCCAGCTCCTAAGTCTGCATGAAGGTGCGGCCCTCATTCCAGCTCAGCTGGTAGGGGGCAGATTAAGATTCATCCAAAACATTTGGGCAGATTCTGTCCAAAATCAATGGATTCAAAGTATTGTCTCTCAAGGGTACGGAATAAGATTCAGAGTAAGACCTCCTGTGAGAATATTTTTCTCTTACGCATCCCAGCAAATCCAGTAAAGGCTCAGGCTTTTCTGAAGTGTGTTTCAGACCTGGAGCTTTCAGGGGTAATCATACTGGTTCTGTTTCAGGAACAGGGTCTGGGGTTTTATTCAAATCTATTCATTGTCCCAAAGAAAGAAAATTCATTCAGGCCAGTTCTGGATCAGAAAATTTTGAATCGTTATGTGAGAGTACCAACTTTCAAAATGGTGACTATAAGGACTATTCTGCCTTTTGTTCAGTAAGAGCATTATATGTCCACAATAGACTTACAGGATGCTTATCTTCATATTCCGATTCATCCAGATCATTATCAGTATCTGAGATTCTCTTTTCTAGACAAGCATTACCAATTTGTCACTCTTCCATTTGGCCTAGCGATAGCTCCAAGAATCTTTTCAAAGGTTCTTGGTGCCCTACTCTCTGTAATCAAAGAACGGGGTATTGCGGTGTTTCCTTATTTGGACGATATCTTGGTGCTAGATCAGTCTTTACTTTCTGCAGAATCTCACACAAATCAACTAGTGTTGTCTCTTCAAAGACATGGTTGGAGGATCAATTTACCAAAAAGTTCCTTGATTCCACAGACAAGGGTCACCTTTTTAGGTTTCCAGATAGATTCAGTGTCCATGACTGTCTCTAACAGACAAGAGACGAATAAGATTGGTTTCAGCTTGTCGGAACCTTCAGTCTCAATCATTCCCTTCAGTAGCTATGTGCATGGAAGTTTTAGGTCTCATGACGGCAGCATCGGACACGATCCCCTTTGCTCGTTTTCATATGAGACCTCTCCAGCTTTGTATGCTGAACCAATGGTGCAGGGTTTATACAAAGATATCACAATTAATATCCTTAAATCCCAATGTTCGTCTCTCTCTGACTTGGTGGTTAGATCACCATCGTATAGTTCAAGGGGCTTCTTTTGTTCGTCCAACCTGGACTGAGATCACAACAGATGCAAGTGTTTCAGGTTGGGGAGCTGTCTGGGGATCTCTGACAGCACAAGGGGTTTGAAAACCTCAAGAGGCAAAGTTACCAATCAATATTTTAGAACTCTGTGCTATTTTCAGAGCTCTTCAGGTTTGGCCTCTATTGAATAGAGAATCGTTCATTTGTTTTCAGACAGACTATCACAACTGTTGCATATATCAATCATCAGGTTGGGACTTGCAGTCCCCAAGCTATGAAATAAGTAATTTGGATACTTGCTTGGGCGGAATCCACCTCCTGTCTAATGTCTGCAGTTCATATCCCAGGTATAGACAATTGGAAAGTGGATTATCTCAGCCGTCAGACTTTACATCCAGGGGAGTGGTCGCTCCATCCAGATATGTTTTCTCAGATTGTTCTGATGGCTTCTCATCTAAACAAGAAACTACCCAGGTACCTGTCCAGGAATCCTCAGGCGGAAGCAGTGGATGGTTTAGCAGTTCCTTATTGTTACCAACCTGCTTATATCTTCCTGCCTCTGGTTCTTCTTCCAAGAGTGATTTCCAAGATCATCATGGAACAATCGTTTGTGTTGCTGGTGGCTCCAGCATGGCCTCACAGGTTTTGTTATGCAGATCTCGTTGGGATGTCCAGTTGCCAACCTTGGCCACTTCCATTAAGGCCAGACCTTCTGTCTCAAGGTCCTTTTTTCCATCAGGATCTCAAATCATTAAATTTGAAGGTATGGAAATTGAATGCCTAGGGCTATAGTCATAGAGGTTTCTCTGACTCAGTGATTAATACTATGTTACATGCTCGTAAATCTGTTTCTAGGAAGATTTATTATCAAGTTTGGAAGACTTATATTTCATGGTGTTCTTCTGATAAATTCTTGTGGCATTCTTTTACAATTCCTAGAATTTTACAGTTTCTTCATGATGGTTTGGATGAAGGTTTGTCTGCAAGTTCATTGAAGGGACAAATCTCTGCTCTTTCTGTTATATTTCACAGAAAGATTGCTAAGCTTCATGATATTCACTGTTTTGTACAGGCTTTGGTCCGTATCAAGCCTATCATTAAATCAATCTCTCCTCCTTGGAGTCTTAATTTAGTTTTGAAGGCTTTACAGGCTCCTCTGTTTGAGCCTATGCATTCTTTGGACATTAAACTACTTTCTTGGAAAGTGTTGTTCCTTTTGGCCATCTCTTCTGCTAGAAGAGTGTCCTAATTATCTGCTCTTTCTTGTGAATCTCCTCTGATTTTCCATCAGGATAAGGCAGTTTTGCAGACTTTATTTAAATTTCTTCCTAAGGTTGTGAATTCTAACAAGATTAATAGAGAAATTGTTGTCCCTTCTTTGTGTCCTAATCCTAATAATTTTTTGGAGAGATTCTTACATTCTTTGAATGTGGTAAGAGCTTTGAAATATTATGTTGAAGCTACTAAAGATTTCAGGAAGACTTCTAGTCTATTTGTTATCTTTTCTGGTTCTAGGAAAGGTCAGAAGGCTTCTGCCATGTCCTTGGCATCTTGGTTAAAGCTTTTGATTCATCAGGCTTATTTGGAGACTGGCCAGGCCCGTCTCAGAGAATTACAGCTCTTTCTACTAGATCAGTCTTCACTTCGTGTGCTTTTAAGAATGAAGCTTCAGTTGATCAGATTTGCAAAGCAGCAACTTGATCTTCTTTGCATACGTTTACTAAATTCTACCATTTTGATGTATTTGCTTCTTTGGAAGCAATTTTTGGTAGAAATGTTTTTCAGGCAGCTGTTTCAGTTTGATTCCTCTGCTTATGTTTAAGTTTTTTCTTTTCGTTATCAAAATAAATTTATAATTTGGGTTGTGGATTAATTTTTTTAGCGTAAAATGGCTGTTATTATTTTTCTCCTCCCTCTCTAGTGACTCTTCCGTGGAGTTCCACATCTTGGGTATTGCTATCCCATACGTCACTAGCTCATGGACTCTTGCCAATTACATGAAAGAAAACATAATTTATGTAAGAACTTACCTGATAAATTCATTTCTTTCATATTGGCAAAAGTCCATAAGGCCCACCCTTTTTATGGTGGTTATGATTTTTTGTATAAAGCATAATTATATCCAAATTCCTTTGTTGATGCTTTCTACTCCTTTCTTTATCACCCCACTTCTTGGCTATTCGTTAAACTGAATTGTGGGTGTGGTGAGGGGTGTATTTATAGGCATTTTGAGGTTTGGGAAACTTTGCCCTTCCTGGTAGGATTGTATATCCCATACGTCACTAGCTCATGGACTCTTGCCAATATGAAAGAAATGAATTTATCAGGTAAGTTCTTACATAAATATGTTTTTCTACCATTATGTTGAATAGATCTGGGAAGATTCGTATTTAAAGTGATAGTAAACACCTAAAATGTTCCTCTTTAATAAGATAGATAATGCCTTTATTTACTATTCCCCAGTTTTGCATAACCAACACTGTTATAGTTATATACTTTTTACCTCTAATTACCTTGTATCTAAGCTTATGCAGACTGCCTTTGTATCTCAGATCTTTTGACAGACTGGCATTTCAGGCAATTGGTGCTGAATCTTCAATAACTCCACGTGTATGAGCACAATGTTATTTATATGAAACACATGAACTAACACCCTCTAGCTGTGAAAAAATGTAATATGCATTTAGATAAGAGGCAGCCTTCTAGGCGTTGGAAATTAGCATAGGAGCCTCCTAGGATTAACTTTCAACTAAGAATACCAAGAGAACAAAGCAAATATGATGATAAAAGTAAATTAGACAGTTGTTTAAAATTACATGCCCTATCTGAATCATGAATTATTAATTTAGACTTTAATATCCCCTTAATGGGAAATTATAACACACAGTGTTAACTGTACTAAATGCTTGTGGTGAATCAACATCAAATATGTAATACCCTAATCAGCTGATCTGTATCACATGAATAGTTATGTGTGCCTTTAATTATACCATACGTACAGTTTATCGGAACCACTATTTATTATTATCCCTTTAAACCCTTTAATATATTTTTTACAGACACAGCCAAAGCACTGAGAGGTATCAGGTATTGATGTAGCTGGAGTGTATAAGGGAACCTTCATCCTGAGCACAGACATTGGAGCCTGTTATCAGCATGAACTCATGTGTTAGGTGAGTAAAATAGATATTATGCTGACTTTAATTACTGGGAAAATAGAATAGATCACTCATTAAACAAATATAAACTATTATATTTATATCTACATCTTTTAAGTACATTTGTGTCAGTGACCGTTATAAAGTAGGAGCAACCCCCACTGGGCTGAGGAGTAGGGTAAAAATTACTACTGACCCCTCTGTCTTTTTAGATTGACCATATCCAGCAACTGCCTAACCTCACCCTTAGACTTCTGTACTCAGAACACCGGCAACGTCCACCTTCCCATGCCCTGACCTCGCTCATGGAACTCCCATAACTACACTTAAATGACTACCTTCTCCCAGTGAGTGTTCCTCACCCTAGAACCGCCCCTGATTTGTGTGCTTAATTTTACAGTAAATATTATTAAACTAATAAAGTTTTTGGCTGTTTATATAAATAGAACAACCACCGCTGAAAGCTAAAGATTATCATAAGGTCACTGCTTCTTAACGTCTCCAAACATCTCACACTGATTATTAGTCTGTGATTAATTAAGACATCATGTTCTCACCCAACTGGCTGTGCATGAGCCGGGCAGGACTGTATGTGCAGTTGTTTGTGCAATGTTAAATGAGGATGGTGGATGCTACCTCTCTTGCATGGAATACAGATGTACTTGTTCCCTGGCTGAGAACATTATGCAACATTCTCTGTCGTTATTTTTTAATTTGTGATTTATAGGTAAATAAATTGAAAAAAATCCAAAAACGGAAGACATTTTGTTGCATATAAAAGAATAAAATGATTTTTATAACATGGATTATATTATAAAGAATAAATGTTATTTTTCTTTATTCTATTTCTTTTTATGTAGACAAACACATGAATAGTTCATATCCATCCTTCACTACAGGAAGCATCAGAATGATACCACAAACTCCAATAGTCTTAGACACTAATGACTATTCACAAACATTGGGGAAATCACAGCAGATATTTAAAGGAGATGGTGAATTGGCAGGAACTGGGCAGCAATCATTATGTACAGAGAGTAATTTAGTCATCAATCAAGAGGAGAACATTTATGCCTTATCTAGTGAAATGATTATCCCTGAGGATAAACCACACATATTTACTGAGATTGCAAATCATTTTAAAGAAAGGAAAAGTCTACAGTCTAACCAAATGATTCATACAAAGGAGAAATATTTCACATGTACAGAGTGTGGAAAAAGTTTTACACACAAGTGTAGTCTGAAAAGACATGAAATGATTCACACAGGAGAAAATCCTTTCACATGTACAGAGTGTGGAAAAAGTTTTACAGAAAAGAGTCATCTGAAAATTCATGAAAGGATTCACACATGGGAAAAGCCTTTTACGTGTACAGAGTGTGGAAAAAGTTTTACACAAATTAATAGTCTGAAATGTCATGAAAGGATTCACACAGGAGAAAAGCCTTGTAAATGTACAAAGTGTGGAAAAAGTTTTACACATATCAGTAATCTGAAATCTCATATAAGGATTCACACAGGAGAAAAGCCTTTTACGTGTACAGAGTGTGGAAAAAGTTTTACACGAAAGAGTGATCTGAAAAAGCATGAAAGGATTCACACAGGGGAAAAGCCTTTCACATGTATAGAGTGTGGAAAACGCTTTGCAGAAAATAGTAGACTGAGAAAACATGAAAGGATTCACACAGGGGAAAAGCCTTTCACATGTACAGAGTGTGGAAAAAGTTTTACAGAAAAGAGTAGTCTGAAAACTCATGAAAAGATACATACAGGGGAAAAGCCTTTCACATGTGCAGAGTGTGGAAAAGGTTTTACAGAAAAGATTAATCTGAAAAATCATGAAAAGATTCACACAGGGGAGAAGCCTTTCACATGTGCAGACTGTGGAAAAAAATTTGCACAAATGAGTAATCTAAAAAATCATGAAAAGATTCACACAGGGGAAAAACCTTTCACATGTGCAGAATGTGGAAAAAGTTTTACACGTATCAGTAATCTGAAAACTCATGAAAGGAGTCACAAGGGAAAAAATCTTTCACATGTTTAGAAAGTGTAAAAAGGTTTTCCATCTTAATGGGAGGAGAGTCCACTGTTTCATGCATTACTTGTGGGAATTAAGAACCTGGCCACCAGGAGGAGGCAGACACCCCAGCCAAAACTTAAATACCTCCCCCACTCCGCTCATCCCCTAGTCATTCTTTGCCTTTCGTCACAGGAGGTTGGCAGAGATATGTCGGAAGATTGGAGTAGTCTCTTATGGAGGGTAGTATTCCTAGAAATGGTTTTAAGTAACCCTGTCAGCCTCTCAGTGAGGGCATGGGTGAAAGTTTAGAGTCCGGAGATGCAGGGAGAGTCTTTCTGCGAAACCATCCCAACTCATGACTAACAGCTCCTTAAGCAATCAGCGTTGACGAGTTTCGCTGCCTGCTTTATGCACTGAAGTCCATGTCAGGAGCGATGCTACTAACCTGTCACACTTGAAGGACCCTGTTCCTGTTCCTTGGCATAGATTCTGGTAAGATCGTTTCAATTATACACATGATAATGCAAGAAGACAGAGTCACAGTGTGTCTCTTTTATCTGTATAGAATCAAGGGTTAATATCCCTAAAAGGGGATTATTGAATGGGGGGGTTATGCATAATATCTTTATTGTGTGAGATGAGGCTCTAGCAATGTGTGAACAGTCGGGTGTAAATTGGCGCGGCCTGTTTTGGGCACGTTTTCTCTATAGTGCAGGGGCGGTCCTGCATGGCACTCCATGTGACCGGAAGTGGCCTCTTCAACTTCATCTTTCCTGATCGACACTTGCGGTAGACATAACGGTTTCTCTGGAGTCCGGGTCATAGGAGGTGGTGAGTGCCCCGGCCATTGGTGTATAAAGGTGCCATTTAATCTATCTAGTCCGTATTAAAGGCGTAAGCTATGGAGGACTCTGATATGTTAGAGGATACTCCCTCTTTAATTAAACCTAATACCTGTATTTATTGTGAGGAGGGTCAGGTTGATCCGCCTGCTCAACTGTGTTCTACATGCTTTTTTTTTTTTTAAACAAATTTTTATTGAGGTTCTTTACCAAACAAACAAGTATTGCTTTACCATACATAGTAAAAAGGAAAATAAGTTGTTACAGAGTAAGCTGCCAAAACAAGGTCACATAGGTACATAGTATAGTTAAATGACAGATTACCTATTAGATATAAACAATAAACTCTGTTCAAACATTAAACCTGCAGCAAGATATAAGCAGCCATATAGAGACCGCCAAGATATAGTAGTACAATATAGGGCAGGTAAGCAGCGATGTGATAGGGCCACTCATGGACCCCTAATGAAGAACCTCTATTTTATGTTTTTAAAGCTATAATTGGGAAATATTGTAAATAACCAGGTAAATATCAAATATAAATTGAATAATGGTATAAGAGCTGCTTAGAGATATATAACAACAAGGTAAACTTCAGTGTAAGCTCAGTTTTTATATAAGAATTGCTTAGGAAAACATTATTTGTGAAGAGTACATATATAAACTTGCTGTGTAAATAGTATGGTAGTATGTTAGAGAATGGCATAGGCGAGACAAGCCATATAGATAGCCCTCCAACATTAGGAGGTACATTATAGGGGGAGTCGGGGGGGGAGGTGGTAGGTTAGCTAAGAGAAACCACTTTTTTAATTCTCTTGAGGCTAGGAGACAAAATAGATATTAGGAGTGGAGTATATGTCAATATGGAGGTACATTATAATATATTTGGGAGGAGGAGATTATTGAAGCATAGTAGATAGCTTATAGGCAAATTATATATTGGATAAATACTGTACTTGCAGCGTGTGTAACTAGGACTAAATATAAGGACGAGAAATTGTACTGTTTAAAGCTATTGCAGGTCCAGCCTGCGATGAAAAAACAGGGCATCCTGGGGTATTGAAAATTCACCTGTGAGGTAGACCTTAGTAAGCCATGTAATTACAGCCCTCCCATATTCACCCGCAGATAAATTTAATATTGAGATCTCAAACATCTGTCTATCTTATACACTAGTTATAAATAGAATACTGAGAACGAGTGCACAGTTTTAGAGTAAGGCAAGGATAAAAACAGAGCTTATGTGCAACAATTTGCATTATGGTGTAACACTATGCTATGAAGCTATATTTTTATAACAAGAAGGTATCTCGCCACCCCGGCCGCTGGCAGCAAGTTATGAAGTAGGCAAGTTCTCTCAAAACTCTAAGCAGGTACATACAATATGAGAATGTTGAGATACTGATTACCTATGGAGGTGATAATCTAGTTCTATGGAAAATGAACACAGGAGTGAATAGGGATAATCTAACATTTAATTGCTAGTCATAACCTCATGGGCTTAAAAAAGCTGTGAACATCTTGGCCAAAAGGCTAAACTATGTGGGAGAAACACTGAGCCCTGTGGTAGGAAAATCTTCTCATCCTTATCTGTCATTAATGTTTATAAGTATTATTTGCCTCCTCTAAGTGGATTTAGCAGGTAAATATTATACCAGAGCATAATGCATCCATACACTGCAGCAGGGTCTCAAATATATAAACAAACTGTTAGGTGGTACGTTTATGTCTGGGTGTGCTAGCTACATAAAACTCTAAACATGCAACAAGCCCAGGTTCATAACATTGCTTGGGGTAAATAAATACTTTTTACGTGCCACAAAAAAACTTAGCTGATTAATATTATAACAAGATATAGCGTAACAGAGAAATGTAGTAATAACTAAGATACATGAGTAAACTGATTGGTATTATGAAGAGCATGATAGATTGAATGATAAATAGGCATATTCAACTTGCAGCTACAGCAGTCCGCAACGATGTTATGAAAAACACATCAGAGCCAGAGTCTATCAGTCCCAAAAAAAAAAAAAAAATACAGAGTAAGGGAGCAAGGTCATCTATTGCAGGTTTATCCGATGCCTCTGGGGATCAGAGATTGGGCCACAGCAGTTAAGGAGAGCTGCGTGTGTCTGCCCGGTAATGAGACAATGATCAGTGGAGTGAGGTGAAAGCTAGCCCATCCTATAACATCCGCAAACCTAACCACTGGCGACAGGCTCCAGGGGTAAGAACTAGGCTCCATGAGAAATGCGTGTCGCCGTGTTGCGCTAATGTGCTCTGGCTTACCGGGCTTCAGATAGGAGGTGCACGCATCACCTGAAGATGTTGGATATCCTGCCTTGGGTGAATTGTCCGTGGTGTTTCTGGGTAGG
This sequence comes from Bombina bombina, assembly GCF_027579735.1. Lineage (NCBI taxonomy): Eukaryota > Metazoa > Chordata > Amphibia > Anura > Bombinatoridae > Bombina > Bombina bombina. The sequence goes on from NC_069503.1 coordinate 103,398,530, forward strand.
TGCGCCACTATACACACACTCTCCGCTTCTATATCTTCATATAATGAGGAGCACCGTGGTCTCAAGCTGTCATCCCCACGAGGGGCAACTATATAGAAGGGCGTGCAGGTCGCATGTTCCTCATGCTTGTCGTCTGTTTGTTGGGGCCCCAGAATGGTTGGGTGCTCAAACATACTGCAGCACCTAGTCAGAAAGATGCGGATCTCTTCTATAATCTGCTCCGCGGTCTGCATGGCTGTAGGTAGAAGAAGGCTCAGGGTTTTAGTAGAATGTTGCAATTGTGGTCCCAAGATGGCCGATTACAGGCCCACTTGTCAGCACTAAGCACTTCAGAAACGTGTATTACCGTGAAAATGGTAAAGTTTTCTCCAAGATTAGATGTATGCGTTGTGAAGCTGAGCAGGCTATATTATAATATACATAATTGAGCTGAAACAGTCTTTGGAATCGATTATTCTATGTTTTGTAGCTGGAGCTGCTGAAATGTGCGACTGCTCTGCTTCCAAGTTGGCTCCGCCCCGTGTTCTACATGCTTTGATAAGATTGCAATATCTAAAAAGAATAAGATATTTAGTACTACTGAGCTGTCCACCTCTGAGGGCTCTCCGTCCCGCGAGATGTGTTCCCTGCAATCTCCGATTACACATGCAGATCCCCAGGGACTTCCTTATCATCCCATGGGAGGGGCCTCTTGGCCGCCAGATTTCGCTGCCCAGTTGCAAACAGCGGTTTTCGGAGGCCTTCCATGCCTTACCACGTCCTGTGAAGCGCAAGTGAAGGGAAAGACATAGCCTTCCGTCCCAGGGGTCATCTACTCCATTGGATGTCTCAGATAGATTATCTGCTGATGAGGATGCCTCCAACTCTCCGGAGGACACTCTCTCTGGGACGGAATCAGCGTCTTCTAGACCTCCGGCTGCGGAGGAACCATATTTTAAGATGGATCATTTGCACTTTTTATTGAAAGAAGTTCTTGCTACCTTGGAGGTTCTGGAACCAAAATTTCCAGAAGAACCTTCGATCCCTAAGCATGATAGGTTTAATGATGACAGGGTGGTGCCTCAGACCTTCCCAGTTCCCGTAAAGATGTCTACTATTATTAAGAGTGAGAGGGAGAAATTTGGCTCATCATTTTCTCCCTCTACCGCTTTTAAAAATCTGTTCCCTATTCTGGACTCTAAAATCGAGCTATGGGGGCCATTCCTAAGGGTGATGGAGCTATCTCCACGCTCGTTAAGCATATGACTATTTCCCTCAAGGATAGTTCATCGTTCAAAGAACCCATGAATAAAAAATTTGAATTAATGTTGAGAAAGATGTTTCAACTAACGAGGTTTGTTTTTCAACCGGCAGTGGCGATCGCTGCGGTGGTTGGAGCGGCTACCTACTGGTGTGACGCACTATCAGCTATGGTCGAGGTGGAGATACAGGAAAAGATTAAGGCCTTAAGGGTAGCTAATTCTTTTATCTGTGATGCAAACATGCAGTTTATTCGCCTGAATGACAAGACATCAAGTTTCTCTGTTCTAGCCCACAGGGCTCTATGGTTAAAGTCATGGTCTGCTGACATGACTTCCAAGTCTAGATTGCTATCCCTTCCTTTTCAGGGGAAAGTTCTTTTTTGCCCAGGCCTGGACTCTATCATATCAACAGTCATGGGAGGCAAGAGTGCTTTCCTTCCACAGGATAAGAAGAACAAGCCTAAGGGCTCTACTTTTCGTCCCTTTTAATCGAACAAGTCTTAGCGCCAGCAGCCTGCTTGTAGACCGAGCAGTCCAAGGGATCTTGGAAGCCAGCTCATCTTGGAACAAATCCAAGTAGAACCAGAATCCCGCTGAGACAAAGTCGGCATCAAGGGGTGGCCCCCGATCGGTCTCTGGAACATGTAGGGGGCAGACTATTTCTGTTCGCTGTGGCTTGGATGAGAGACGTTTAGGATCCCTGGGTTCTGTAGGTTATCGCCCAGGGTTACAGGATAGGGTTCAAGACTCATATGGCCAGGGGCAGATTCCTCCTGTCAAACCTATCCTCAAGGCCAGAGAAGAGACACGCCTTTCTCGAATGCGTGAGGGACTTCTCACGCATTCTCCTCTAGCAGAAAGGGGTCTAGGGTACTATTCAAACCTTTTTTGTAGTCCCAAAGAAGGAGGGCACGTTACGCTAAAGTGCCTAAATACGTTTCTGTCAGTCCCATCGTTCAAAATGGAGACAATCAGATCGATTCTGACCCTAATTCAAGAGGGGCAATTTGACGACAATAGACCTGAAGGATGCTTACCTGCTTACCTTCATGTGCCAATCCACAAGGACCACTTCAGGTTCCCAAGATTTACATTTCTGGACCAACACTTCCAGTTTGTGGGCCTACCATTTGGTCTGGCGACTGCCCCAAGAGTCTTTACAAAGGTTCTAGGAGCGCTGCTTGTGGTAGCGAGAGCCAGAGCTATTGTGGTGGCCCCTTACCTGGATGATATCCTGGTCCAGGCTCTGTTCTGCAGTCTTGCAGAGGACCACTCAATGGCTCTTCTCCTTCGATTCCACGGCAGAAAGATATATGAGGGAAAAAGTTCTCTGATTCCCAGCACCAGGGTGGAGTTCCTGGATACGATAATAGATTCCATATCTATAAAGATATTTTTGACAGATCAGAGACGTTCTAAGATTGCATCAAGCTGTCTTGTTCTTCAGACCTCCTCAAGGCCATCCGTGGCCAGGTGTATGGAGGTGATCGGGCTCATGGTATCCAGCATAGATGTCATTACTTTCACCAGGTTCCATCTCAGACCTCTGCAGTTATGTATGTTAAGACAAGGGAACGGCGATCACTCAGATCTATCCCAGCAGATATCTCTGGACAATCAAGAGAGGGAATTACTCTCTTGGTGGGTCCTTTCTGGACAGCTGTCCCAGGGGACATCCTTCTTGAGACCATCCTGGGAGATTGTGACCATGGATACAAGTCTATCAGGATGGGGAGCTGTTTGGGGTTCCAGAAGGGTACAGGGCAGGTGGACTCAAGAGGAGTCGATGCTACCGATAAATATCCTGGAACTGCAAGCAATATTCAACGCTCTGAGGTCTTGGCCCCTCTTGGGGTCATGCAGTTTCATCAGATTCCAGTCAGACAACATTACCTCTGTGGTGTACATAAACCATCAGGGGGGAACGAGAAGCTCCCTAGCCATGAGGGAGGTTTTCTTGGATTCTGGAGTTGGCAGAGAACCACAGCTATTCACACTCAGTGAGCCACATTCCGGGTGTGGACAACTGGGAAGCGGATTTCTTCAGCAGACAATTGTTTCATCCGGGGGAATAGTTTCTCCATCCCGAGGTGTTTGCAGAGATTTGCAACAGATGGGGGATGCCGGAGATAGATCGCATGGTGTCCAGACTCAACTTCAAGCTATCCAGATACGGATCATAGTCCAGGGATTCCCAGGCGGAGCTGATAGATGCCTTTGTGGGAACTTGGGTGTTCGACCTAATTTACATTTTTCCTGCATCAAACAGGAGCAAGCTTCGACCATTTCTGATTGCTCCATTGTGGCCACGGACGATGTGGTTTGCGGATCTGGTGGGATTGTCGTCGACTCCTCCATGGAGGTTACCCTGTTGCAGAGACCTGCTGGTTCAGGGTCACTTTCTCCACAAAAAAAATCTTGATTCTCTGAGGCTGACTGCGTGGAGATTGAACGCCTAGTCTTGGCTAAGAGAGGGTTCTCGGAGAGAGTGATTGATGCTCTCATTCAGGCCAGAAAACCGGTCACTCAGCGCATCTATCATAAGGTGTGGAGGACCTATTTATCCTGGTGTGAGAAATGTGGATATCCCTGGCACAACATTAGGGTTTCCAGTATTCTGGCTTTTCTCCAAGATGGTCTGGTTAAGGGCCTTGTCACTTAAAGGGACAGATTTCGGCTTTATCGGTTCTGTTACACAAGAATCTAGCAGAGCTTCCTGATATTCAGTCCTTGGTTCAGGCTCTGTCCAGAATCAGATCAGTGTTTAGAACTTCTGCTCCTCCTTGGAGCTTAAATTTTGTTCTTAAAGTTTTGCAGAGGGCTCCATTTGAGCTTATGCATGCGCTTGATATTAAGATACTTTCCTGGAAGGTTCTGTTTCTTCTGGCTATTGTATCGGCTCGCAGAGTCTGAGTTATAGCGACTTTGCAATTTGAGCCTCCTTACCTGGTTTTTCACACTGATAAGGCTGTGCTTCGCACTTGATTGGAGTTTATTCCCAAGGTGGTATCAGATTGTTACATCAATCAGGAGATAGAAGTTCCTTCCTTGTGTCCTAACCCTTCTTTGTCTATGGAGAGGTTACTTCAAAACTTGGATGTGGTTCGAGCCTTGAAGTTTTATCTTCAGGCCACAAAGGATTTCAGACAGACTTTGTCTTTATTTGTTGTGTATTCAGGGAAATGTAGGGGCAAAGGGCCTCTTCCACTTCACTGTCTTTTTCGTTAAGGAGCATTATCCATTTGGCCTATGAGACAGCTGGACATAAGCCTCCTTTAGAGGATTACGGCTCACTCAACTAGGGCTGTGGCCTCTTCTTGGGCCTTTAAGAATGAGGCCTCTGGAGCAGATTTGTAGGGTGGCTACTTGGTCCTCCTTACCTACATTTGCCAAATTTTACAAAATAGATGTTTTTGCTTCAGGCGAAAGCTGATTTTGGGAGAAAGGTTTTGCAGGCTGTGATGCCCTCAGTATAGGGTCCGCCTCCTTTTACCCTCCCATTTTGTTCATTCAGTGTCCTCTAGAGCTTGGGTATTCCCACAAGTAATGAATGAAGCAGTTGACTCATCACATTAAGATGGAAAACATAAATTATGCTTACCTGATAATTTCATTTCCATCTGTGGGAGGAGAGTCCACTGCTCCTGCCCATTTACTCCGATTTGCAGACCTAAATTTTATATTATTCTTCTGGAAACATTTATACCCTGATATTTCTCCTACTGTTCCTTGTTCCCTTGGCAGAATGACTGGGGGATGAGGGGAGTGGGGGAGGTATGTAAACCTTTGGCTGGGGTGTCTTTGACTCGTCCTGGTGGCCAGGTTCTTAATTCCCACAAGTAATGAATGAAGCAGTGTACTCTCCTCCCACAGATGGAAATGAAATTATCAGGTAAGCATAATGTATGTTTTTATTGAAATCAGGTATCACAAAACGCCAAATATTTACACACAAACTTTATATACACAGTGTACAAATCTTTTTACAATAATCCTAAAGAGGACAAACTCTCTAAATAGAAGCATCAAAAGAGATGTTATTGTAAATAATAGTTACTAAATTCCAGTTATAAAAGCCCCAGATTGGAAGTGCTTTCCTGCTGTCCTTTGTTCCTCTATATTTGTGCACCTCAGTTTCTCTCATATAAATGTGATAGAATCCAAACACCACACAGGAATATACAAATCTGTCCTCATACTGACCAGTTTACACAACCATTCACCACCAAAGCACCCCAGTGTTGTTTATTAATATGCCAGTGTTAGGAATTGTACATTTGATTTATAAAGGGGAGAAAATAATTACATTTACAGAATAAAGAGTCTTCATATGAAAAGAGTGTTGGATAATTATATAAACAAGAACATCAGTCTCAAATGATTGACATCTGGGAGATATATTTAATGTGCACATCATGTGGATAAACCTTTTCTTATAGCAATAGATGCTTAGCATTGTACATGTAATATACCAGAGGAATTACTGAGGGGAAACTGTTTTTATTTCATGAGACACAATATCAGTAACCTGTACATACGTGATCATAATCAGTTTAATTTAAATGGCTACTATAACCTACATGTATACTGGCTATGTAATATGTATGTCATGTTCTGTAACTTGATATTATGTCTGTTAGATGTTTTCATGTTCGTTAGAAGCCACAATAACTGATAATAGCACATACTGTATATATAAAGGGAACATTTACATATCTGATAAATCCCTTTGTATCAAGAGCACAAGTGTTAGGTATATTTATACCATTGTGTGCATATATCATGTAATGCTGCTTTTTACTATATAATGATATACAATGTTTTTTCATGCAAATAAAGTGATTGTAATCAAGAACAGTATATATCATGTGATGCTGTTTTTTTACTATATAATGATATAAAATGTTTTTTCATGCAAATAAAAAGTGATTGTAATCAAGAATAGTATTTCTTTCTCATGACACAGTGAGTCCACGGATCATCTCTAATTACTATTGGGAATATCACTCCTGACCAGCAGGAGGAGGCAAAGAGCACCACAGCAAAGCTGTTGAGTATCACCTCCATCCCCAGTCATTCTCTTTGCCTACTTTAAGAGCAAGGAGGCGGTAAAGTTTAGGTGTCTGGAAGAAGATTCTTCAATCAAGATTTTATTATTTTCCAGCAAGTTTGTTCTGATTTTTCCTGGGTTGTAACCATAGCCCTCTTCAGTAGAGCAGTGGTGGTTTTTAAGCAATTGGGAGCTTGTGGGGTATAATCCTCACTGCGCCTCCCAAACAATTTTTGCTGCTCTGTCTTGAAAGCCTGAGTAGGATTATTTAGTCTTTCCTTTACTTTTCACAGGTCCATGTGAGGAGGTATGCCTCTCAAACCAGGTGAGCTGCCCTGCTGCCGGGCAGTGTTACATTCAGGTAAGTGCCTAATTTTTATTTTCTTAGGAATATCACACTTTTACATCAATCATATTCATCTTAATGGGATTATGGCAGTTTTGCAGGCACTGTGAACTTGAGGAGCAGTAGCATATTTGCTGCTGGTGTGTGTAACTCATATGTGGCTCAGCTCTGGGTTATTTCCGGACTGGATGGTTTCGGTTTTTGTACACTTTATTTATGTGACGGCTACAGGGAGGCTAATGGCAACAGGGAGTTCAGTTTAGTTACGCCCACAATTAGCAAGGCGGGTTTTCTGTGGGGGCAAGTTAGTGTTGCGCACTTCCGGTTTTCTCCTGTGCGATCCGGTATAGACGGTAGTCTGTGTGAGCAGCTCTGAGTCTGGATTGTTGAAATCTCTTATTTACTTCTCCAGCAGGACAGGTAGGCACCTCAGCAAAGATTGCTGAGGTGAAGAGGCTGTCTTTGGTTGTGTGCGACCAGCTGCTTTGCAGTTGCATTTTTTTAATATAAACTTTCCTTTTATATTTAAAGAGACAGAAACATTTTTTGGTTTATTGCTTTAAGATTAAATAAAAACTTTTTTTTATTTAATTTGGGGGTAAAGATGGTTTAAGAGGCCCTGCAAAATGTTACATGTAGCTTGTGTTTTGATTCCAATGTTAAACTACCAATCCCTTTTTTGTTCCTCATGTATTGAGAGAAAGACTTTTTGATTCTGAGCCATCATTATCTAAGGAAGATGCTGTTCAGGGGTCTCCTGTTCAAGATATGCCACAGATTTCTTCTCAAGTGTCCCAAACATTATCGTCCCCACATCCAGTGCCCTGTGTTTCCTCTCATGCTCCGGTTGGAGTTACATTGCAAGATATTGCTACCCACATATCTTCTGTGGTAACTGATGCACTGTCTGCTTTTCCCATGCTGCAGGGAAAGCGCAAGAAGAAATATAAAGAATCAGTGAGTAAGAGTTCTGATACAGTTGTGGCTATTCTGAATGTACCTTCCCAGAAGTCTGAGGAGAAAGATAATTTGGTGGCATCTGAGGGTGAAATCTGAGATTCAGACAGTGTAATTCCTTCTTCTGATGCTAAAGTTGTTTCCGATTTAAGTTAGAACACCTCTGTTTGTTACTTAAGGAGGTTTTGGTCACCTTGGACAACTCTGACATGACTGTCGTAGTCAATCCTAAGAAGTATAGTAAACTGTACAAATACTTTGCTGTACCTTCTACGGTGGAAGTTTTTCCTGTACCGGACCGGGCTACAGAGATTATTGCTTGGGAATGGGAGAGTCCTGGTATTCCTTTTTCTTCTCTCTCTATTTTTAAGAAAATGTTTCCAATAGCTGACTCTATCAAGGAGTTTTGGCAGACGGTCCCTAAGGTGGAAGGGGCAATTTCCACTTTGGCTAAGAGAACCACTATTCGCATAGAGGATAGCTGTTCCTTTAAGGATCCTATTGATAAGAAGTTGGAGGGGTTACTAAAAAGATGTATGTACACCAGGGTTTACAGTGGCAACCTGCAGTATGTATTGCTACCATCACCAGTGCTGCAGCGTACTGTTTTGATGCGTTGTCTGAATCTATTCATACAGATACTCCCCTTTATGAAATCCAGGATAGGATCAAGGCCTTAGTTTGCCAATTCCTTTATTATGGATGCTTCCCTTCAAGTTATTAAGTTGGGAGCAAAGATTTCTGGGTTTGTGGTACTGGCTCGCAGAGCTTTATGGTTGAAATCCTGATCTGTGAATGTGTCGTTTAAGTCCAACCTTTTGGCGATTCCCTACAAGGGTAAGACTTTGCATAAATAAAAAGAGAGAAGCACTCAACCTGGGAACGAACAATAGCATAATAGCTTGTTCTATAGCTAGTTACCACCCTAGAAGCAGCCTCTTTTTGCTCAATATGTGCCTTTCACAGAGGCGAACTTTCCTGTAGCATATCAGTCTGATCCTGACTTCACAGTACAGTCCAGCCCCGAAATACCAGACAATCCCTCTCTGAACAAGAGAAACGGCAAAACCCCAGACGTACGTTTTGGCCTATTGTGGGCCTCATCAGTGAGGTGCAGCCATATCCCTCTAGGTACACTGAGCAACGGGTCCACGTCTGGATTCCCGCATCACACTTAGGGAGACTTCCCTAAGTGTCATAATTTGCATAAATAAAAAGAGAGAAGCGCTCAACCTGGGAATGAACAATAGCATAATAGCTTGTTCTATGGCTAGTTACCACCCTAGAAGTAGCCTCTTTTTGTGGACCCGTTGCTCAGTGTGCCTAGAGGGATATGGCTGCACCTCACTGATGAGGCGCCCAATAGGCCGAAACGTACGTCTGGGGTTTTGCCGTTTCTCTCATTCAGAGAGGGATTGCCTGGTATTTCGGTGCTGGACTGTACTGTGAAGTCATGATCAGACTGATATGCTACAGGAAAGTTCTTCTCTGTGAAAGGCACATATTGAGCAAAAAGAGGCTGCTTCTAGGGTGGTAACTAGCCATAGAACAAGCTATTATGCTATTGTTCGTTCCCAGGTTGAGCGCTTCTCCCTTTTTATTTATGCAAGAGTACTTTGTTTGGGCTGGGCTTGGCTGAAAGGATTTCAGACATTACGGGAGGAAAGGGTCATTTCCTCCCTCAGGCTAAGAGGAATAAGCAGAAGGGACATCCGAGTAATTTTTGTTCTTAGGGTAAAAATTCCTCTCCCTCTGCTAAGCAGGAACAGTCCAAGCCTTCCAGGAGGTCCAACCAGTCTTGTCACAAGGGGAAGCAATCTAAAAAGCCTGTTAGTGACTCAAAGTCAGCATGAAGGGTCTGCCCCCGATCCGGATCTGGTGGGGGGCAGACTTTCTTTCTTCGCTCAAGCCTGGGGTCGGGATGTGCCGGATCCCCTGGGCGGTGGATATCGTGTCCCAGGCATACAAACTAAAAATTTCCTCCCAAGGGCAGGTTTATGCTCTCAAGGTTATCTGTAGACCAGATTAAAAGAGAGGCGTTCTTACATTGTGTCTGGGACCTTTCCGAATTAGGAGTGATAGCTCCTGTTCCATTACAGGAACAGGGTCTGGGTTTTTACTCCAATCTGTTCGTGGTTCCCAAAAAGGAGGGCACTTTCAGACCAATTTTAGATCTCATGAGTCTAAACAAGTTACTCAGACTACCGTCCTTCAAGAAGGAAACTATTCATTCCATTCTTCCTTTGGTTCAAGAGGATCAATTTATGACAAAAGTAGATTTAAAGGATGTGTATCTACATGTTCCCATCCACAGGGATCATCACAAGTTTCTGAGGTTTGTCTTTCTAGACAAACACTTCCAGTTTGTGGCTCTTCCATCAGCCTTGCCACAGCTACCAGAATTTTCTCAAAGGTCCTGGGAACTCTATTGGCGCTGCTCTAGTCACATGGCATTGCAGTGACGCCTTATCTGGACGACATTCTTGTACAGGCGCCATCCTTTCAACAAGCAAACTCTCACACAGAGATGTTATCTTTTCTACTTTCTCACGGATGGAAGGTGAATTTGGGAAAAAGTTCCTTGATTCCAGCTACAAGGGTAGTGTTTCTGGGAAAAATAATAGATTCCTTATTAATGATAATATTTCTGACGGAAGTTAGAAAATCAAAGATCCTCGACTCTTGTCTGGCACTTCAGTCCTCTCCTTGGACGTCAGTGGCTCAATGTATGAAGGTGATCGGTCTGATGGTAGCTGCCATGGGCATCATCCCATTTGCCCAGTTCCATCTCAGGCCTCTGCAGTTATGCATGCTCAGACAATGAAACAGGGATTAGATGGATCCGTCTCTGCAAATTTATCTGGATCAGATGACAAGAGACTCTCTTTCTTGGTGGTTGGCTCAGGATCATCTCTCCCAGGGAACCTGTTTTCGCAGACCCACCTGGGAGATCGTGACAACGGACGCCAGTCTTCTGGGATGGAGAGCAGTCTGGGGCTCAGTAAAGTCTCAGGGGACATAGACTCGGGAGGAGTCTATTCTTCCCTCAAATATCCTAGAGCTGAGGGCAATCTTCAATGCTCTTCTGGCCTGGCCTCAGTTGGTTTCAGCCCGGTTTATCAGGTTCCAGTCGGACAACATATCTTTAGTGGCCTACATCAATCATCAGGGAGGAACCCTACAAAAACCTAAAAATAATAATAAAATGACGACACATATGTAATAAAATAAGCTTTATATTATTCAGTACAGTTTGTGTAACTGCACCAAAACCAACACTCTTTGCAACAGCCTGCACTCTGCAGAAATGGGTAGGAGTAACCAATGCATTACTAACTTGTCCTGCAGGGATGGATAGAACCAGACCAGCCGCTCAGTCCCTTCAGCAGCTCACCCTGTATGTGCTTAAGGAATGCAGAAAGAAAAAAAATGGAACAGGAGTGCAAACTCGATTTAAGTGAGTTTTTTAAGAACACATATAAAAAGGGCAAGATCAATATGCACTTACAAAAGACAATGTAAAAAATGGCACATAAGGTAATAGACGAACAGGAGCCAAAGACATCAACCGGATACTTTCACAGAGAGCCCAGCAGGTGACCTCTGGACCCCAACACCTCTGGTCTGTTGCGAATGAGTGTAGCTGTGTGTCTTTGATACACCCAGAGATTTGTGGAACCTCAACGCGTTTCCCCCATTTTGCAAACGGCTTTCTCAAGAGGACAGGTCAAGCTTAAGGTTTGTGAAGTTAATAGCACTGCAGCAGCAGAGGCCAGAGCCAGGCGGACTTGTGTGAGAGAGTGCCTGCTGCTGGAGGTTAAGTGAACTGCTCTGTTTACATTTACTGTAGGTCTTCCAACAACTTAAGTAAAAAACAAAAAACAGCCAAATTCCAGAGGGGGGATATTTCACCCCCACCCCACTGGTTGCCCATGGCCCTAAAGTCTTCCTGATCTCTGTCCCAGATAACAATTGAAAATTAACATTTTAGCGTTTCCATACCCCACTTGCATTGTGAATTAAGCCAACTCAGCATTGACAAACAGAAGTTAAAGGGACAGTTTAGTCAAAATTAAACTCTCATGATTCAGATAGGGCATGTAATTTTAAACGACTTTCCCAATTTACTTTTGTCATCAATTTGCTTTGTTCTCTTGGTATTCTTTGTTGAAAACTAAGCCTAGGTGGGCTAATTTCTAAGCCCTTGAAGAGCGCCTCTTTTCTGAATGCATTTGACAGTTTTTCACAGCTAGAGGGCGTTAGTTCATGTGTACTATATAGATATCATTGTGCTCACGCCCATGGAGTTACTTATGAGAGAGCACTGATTGGCTAAAATGCAAGTCTGTCAAAAGAACTGAAATAAGGTAATCACATATATATATATATATATATATATATATATATATATATATATATATATACACCTCCCACCACACACATACCTTAGTTTTACAAACTTTGCCTCCTATGAAGGTGGTGAAGTAAGTTGTGCTTGATTTCTTCTGTGATAGGCACTTCTAATTATTCTGAAGCCCAATTCCTCTCAGAGTACAGTGTTTGTCAGAGGAATGTGAAGGGAGTATTGCCTGTTGATTTAGTGGTTTTACCCATGGGAAATCCTTTCAAATGCTCTCTGTAAACGGTCGCAGGGATTCATCTCCTGCCTCCCTTTTCAGATCGATGTTATAGTCAAGTCTATGTATATTTCCCTTTTCTGCAGATGATCAGTTTCAGTGTGGAATTTATATTTGGGAAGATTATTTTTCTTTCCTAGGGTTCTAGTTTTCTCAATTTGACTTTATTTTCCAAAATATTCGTGGCCAAACTAGGCTCACCAGGATGCAAAATGCCCGTTCTTTATGGCGTCATTCTTGGTGCGAAAAATTTGTTGCCGCGGAATTGCGTCTAAGGTGATGCAAGTTTCGTCATTTCCTGTGTCTTTGTTGATGTAAGTTGTTTTGGTGCAAAGTTGCACTTGTTATGACGCGAGTTGCGTTATTTCCTTATGTTAGCTTCGGAACCAAAAATTTTTTTTAACTTCCTTTTGCTAAATACTTGGCGCCAAAAAGTTTTTGTATGTTACCCCTCTTCCTTTATTGCTTCTGGTTCTCTTCATATTATCAAGAGCTATGATGCTTATTTTTTTGTATTTTACTTAAGCAGAACCATTTTTTACCATCCCTGAAACTGCTATATGAGGAAATTATATATATATATATATTTATATATATATTATTTTGTTTAAATGTTTTATTTTTCTTTTTACATTTTGCAAGATGTCTGTCTGATCCTGCCTCTGATGTTGCTGTAGAAACCATGCTGCCTAAACACAGTTCTGCCAAAGCTAAGTGTATCTGTTGTAAATGAACCTGATGTTATTTCTTCAGCTCAATTATGTGACATCTGTCATGATAAGCTTTTGCATGACGATAATGTTTCTATTAGTACTAATACATTGTCTGTTGTTCTTTCAACGTCTAATGTACCTAATATTTCTGCAGATGTAAAGAATTATATTGCTGCAGCTATAGATAAGGCTATGGCATCTTTTTATCAAGCCATCATCCGCAAATATGCTGGAATTCTGCAGTGTATTTGTGGCAAGCCTGATTCCCCTTAGTTATCAAACCCTACAGACCGGCAAAAGTAGAATTTTGTGATGTAACATACGATCCGCCGGTCTCAGTCCGACACAGATCGATACTTACGTCATTACAGATGTTTCGAATGCAAATTCGGCACAATCTGACTACTTTGCTAGTTATCACATTTCTACCAGGTACGCTCTGCACTATTCCGGCCCAGCATACCTGGTTTTCAATCCTGCGCCCTGGAGGTGGCAGATACCATAGGAATCAATGGGAGTCTGAAAGCACTGCTGCCCGATATCCCACTGATTCCTATGGTGACGTTTACACCTAACACCCTAACATGTACCCTGAGTCTAAACACCCCTAATCTGCCGCCCCCTACACCGCCGCCACCTACAATATACTTATTAACCCCTAATCTGCCCCCCCTACACCGCCGCCAGCTACCTACATTTATTAACCCCTAATCTGCCCCCCCTACACCGCCGCCAGCTACCTACATTTATTAACCCCTAATCTGCCCCCCCTACACCGCCGCCACCTACATTATACTTATTAACCCCTAATCTGCCGCACGACACCGCCACCACCTACATTATACTTATTAACCGCTAATCTGCCTGCACGCCACCGCCGCCACCTACATTATACTTATTAACCCCTAATCTGCCCACCCTACACAGCTGCCACCTACCTACATTTATTAACCCCTAATCTGCCGCCCCCAACGTCGCCGCCACTAAATTAAATTTATTAACCCTAAGTCTAACCCTAACCCTAACACCCCCTAACTTGAATATAATTTAAATAAATCTAAATAAATTATTCCTATTTAAAACTAAATACTTACCTGTAAAATAAACCCTAAGATAGCTACAATATAACTAATAGTTGCATTGTAGCTATCTTAGGGTTTATTTTAATTTTATAGGCAAGTAAGTTTGTATTTATTTTAACTAGGTACAATAGTTATTAAATAGTTATTAACTATTTAATAACTTCCTAGTTAAAATAAATTCAAATATACCTGTAAAATAAAACCTAACCTTAGTTACAATTACACCTAACACTACACTATAATTAAATTAATTCCCTAAACTAAATACAATTAAATACGATTACATAAAATTATCTAAAGTACAAAAAAAATAAACACTAAATTACAGAAAATAATAAACAAATTTCAAGATTTTTAAACTAATTACACCTAATCTAATCCCAATAAAAAAATAAAAAAGCCCCCCCAAAATAAAAATAAAAGCCCTACCCTATACTAAATTACAAATAGCCCTTAAAATGGCCTTTTGCGGGGCATTGCCCCAAAGTAATCAGCACTTTTATCTGTAAAAAAAAATGACAACCCCCCCAACATTAAAACCCACACAATCAGCCAATAGAATGCAAGCTCAATCCTATTGGCTGATTGCATCAGCCAATAGGATTTTTCCTACCTTAATTCCGATTGGCTGATAGAAATCTATCAGCCAATCAGAATTGAAGGGACGCCATCTTGGATGACGTCACTTAAAGGAACCGTCATTGTTCAAGAAGACGTCATCAGAAGAGGATGCTCCGCGTCAGATGGCTTGAAGATGGAGCCGCTCCGCGCCGGATGGATGAAGATAGAAGATGCCGTCTGGAGGACCACTTCTGCCCATCTGGAGGACCACTTCTGCCCGTCTGGAAGACCACTTCTACCGGCTTCGTTGAGGACTTCGGCCCAATTGGGTGAAGACTTCTCACGGTAGGGTGATCTTCAAGGGGTTAGTGTTAGTTTTTTTTTAAGGGGGGATTGGGTGGGTTTTAGAGTAGGGTTGGTTGTTTGGGTGGTGGGTTTTAATGTTGGGGGGGGTTTGTAATTTTTTTTTACAGGTAAAAGAGCTGATTACTTTGGGGCAATGCCTTGCAAAATGTCCTTTTAAGGGCTATTTGTAATTTAGTGTAGGGTAGGGCTTTTTCTATTTTGTGGGGGCTTTTTTATTTTGTTAGGGGGATTAGATTAGGTGTAATTAGTTTAAAAATCCTGTAATTTGTTTATTATTTTCTGTAATTTAGTGTTGTTTTTTTTGTACTTTAGATAATTTTATTTAATTGTATTTAGTGATGTCCCGAACTGTTCACCGGGGAATAGTTCCCGGCGAACATAGCTTGTTCGCGTTCGCCGCGGCGGGCGAACATATGCGATGTTCGATCCACCCCCTATTCGTCATCATTGAGTAAACTTTGACCCTGTATCTCACAGTCTGCAGACACATTACAGCCAATCAGCAGCAGACACTCCTTTCCAGACCCTCCCAGGTCCCGGGCAGCAGCCATTTTAGAATCATTGTGATGCAGCTTTTGAAGAGAGAGGAGGTTTAGTGTTGCAGCTCCTGATTTTATAGGGAAATTGATAGCTAGGCTAGTGTATTCAGTCTCCACTACAGTCCTGAAGGACTCATCGGATCTCTGCTGTAAGGACAGCACCCCAAAAAGCCCTTTTTAGGGCTACATCAGTCGTTTATTGTTTTGTTTGCATTTGCATATATTGTGCCAACTTGCTCACTGCCACCACTCATATTGTGCCAACTTGCTCACTGCCACCACTCATATCTGGTGTAACATTATTTTAAATTTAAAAAAAAAAACTTTTACATTAGTTTGCTAATTGCAAGTATAATCTAATTTCATTTTCCATCAGGCCTGTGTGCCAGGCCCACAGCAAGCATATACTGTGATTAATTCCTCTGTGCCACCACTCATATCTGGTGGTGTAACATTATTTTAAATAAAAAAACAAAAACGTTTACATTAGTTTGCTAATTGTAAGTTTAATCTAATTTCATTTTCCATCAGGCCTGTGTGCCAGTCCCACAGCAAGCATATACTGCGATTAATTCCTCTGTGCCACCACTCATATCTGGTGGTGTAACATTATTGTCAATTTAAAAAAAAAACATTTACATAAGTTTGTTAGTGTAATCTAATTTCATTTTCCATCAGGCCTGGGTCTCTCAGGCACACAGCATATACTGTTATTAATTGCTCTGTGCCACCACTCATATCTGGTGTAACATTATTTTAAATAAAAAAAAAACTTTTACATTAGTTTGCTAATTGCAAGTTTAATCTAATTTAATTTTCCATCAGGCCTGTGTGCCAGGCCCACAGCAAGCATATACTGCGATTAATTCCTCTGTGCCACCACTCATATCTGGTGTTGTAACATTATTGTCAATTTAAACAAAAACGAATTTACATTAGTTTGTTAGTGTAATCTAATTTCATTTTCCATCAGGCCTGGGTCTCTCAGGCACACAGCATATACTGTGATTAATTGCTCTGTGCCACCACTCATATCTGTTGTAACATTAGTGTAAATTTGTTTTAATTTTTTTTTTACATCAGTCTGCTAGTGTTATTTAATTTTAGTTGCCAGGCCAGCCTGCAACTAGTGCCAGCCTGTGTATCAGGCTCCCAGCATATACTGTGCCTTCTTCCATCCCCAGTGCCACCACTTATATCTGTTGTAACATTAGTGTAACTTTTTTTTAAAAAAACTTTTACATCAGTCTGCTAGTGTTTTTTTAATTTTAGTTTCCAGGCCAGCCTGCCACTAGTGCCAGCCTGTGTGTCAGGCTCCCAGCATATACTGTGCCTTCTTCCATCCTCAGTGCCACCACTCATATCTGTTGTAACATTAGTGTAAATTTTTATAAAATTAGTTTTTTACATCAGTCTTCTAGTGTTATTTAATTTTATTTGCCCAGCCAGCCTAGTGCCAGCCTGTGTGTCAGGCTCCCAGCATATACTGTGCCTACTTCCATCCTCTGTGCCACCACTCATATCTTTAGTAACATTAGTGTAAAAATTTTTTTTTTTTTTTTTTTTACATCAGTCTGCTATTGTTATTTAATTTTAGTTGCCAGGCCAGCCTGCCACTAGTGCCAGCCTGTGTGTCAGGCTCACAGCATATACTGTGCCTACTTCCATCCCCAGTGCCACCACTTATATCTGTTGTAACATTAGTGTAACTTTTTTTAAAAAAAACTTTTACATCAGTCTGCTAGTGTTTTTTTAATTTTAGTTTTCAGGCCAGCCTGCCACTAGTGCCAGCCTGTGTGTCAGGCTCCCAGCATATACTGTGCCTACTTCCATCCTCAGTGCCACCACTCATATCTGTTGTAACATTAGTGTAAATTTTTATACATTTTTTTTTTACATCAGTCTTCTAGTGTTATTTAATTTTATTTGCCCGGCCAGCCTAGTGCCAGCCTGTGTGTCAGGCTCCCAGCATATACTGTGCCTACTTCCATCCTCTGTGCCACCACTCATATCTTTAGTAACATTAGTTTAAATTTTTTTTAAAAACAATTTTACATCAGTCTGCTATTGTTATTTATTTTTAGTTGCCAGGCCAGCCTGCCACTAGTGCCAGCCTGTGTGTAAGGCTCCCAGCATATACTGTGCCTACTTCCATCATCATTGCCACCACTCATATCTGTTGTAACATTAGTGTAAATTTTTTTTAATTTTTTTTTTTACATCAGTCTGGTAGTGTTATTTAATTTTAGTTGCCAGGTCAGCCTAGTGCCAGCCTGTGTGTCAGGCTCCCAGCATATACTGTGCCTACTTCCATCCTCAGTGCCACCACTCATATCTTCTTGTTTAATAGTAGTGTAAGTGTACATTTAAAAAAAATAAACTTTTTGGATTGTGAAACATCAGTCTGCTTTTTTGTTTCAGGCTCACAGCGTATAGTGTGCCCATTTGCCCAGTGGCACCACTCATATTTTGTTTAATAGTAGTGTAAGTCTACATTTAAAAAAAAAATGACAGGCAGAGACAGGCCACCCCGCAGGTGCCGTCGTGGTCAGGGTGCTGTGATTCCCTTTGGCCATAGAATAATGCCCAGTGTTAGGGCACGTACCATGAACCCGAAAAGTTCTGATGAAATAGTTGACTTTATAACACAGGACACCCAATCTTCTACAGCTTCCGCTCGTAACCTTGATGCACCATCCACCTCCAGCATAGCTTCGGGCACCTCTCAAGTGACCAGTGCCTCTCGCCCGCCTGCCGCCACCATCAACACTAGCACCACAGCCGCTTCACTTGATCTGTCAGAGGAGTTATTGACACATCAGTAGGAAGAAATGAGTGATGCGCAACCATCATTGACAGAGGATGTAGATAACAGTGATATGTCTCAGTCAGGCAGCATTACAGACATGGACGTACGGTGTGATGATGATGATGATGATGTTGTACCTGCTGCTGCTTCCTTTGTTGATTTGTCAGATACAAGTGAAGCGGTTGATGATGATGTGTCCATGGATGTCACATGGGTGCCCGCTAGAAGAGAAGAAGAAGAGGGGGAAAGTTCAGATGGGGAGACAGAGAGGAAGAGGAGGAGATGAGTTGGAAGCAGGGGGAGGTCGTCGCAAGGAGATAGTGGCACAGTCACAGTCAGACAGCATGCATCGGCACCCGGGGTCAGCCAGACAGCACGCCAATCAACGCATGCTGTTGCCACCACCAGAATGCCGTCATCGCAGAGCTCAGCAGTGTGGCATTTTTTTTAGTGTGTCTGCCTCTGACAACAGCGATGCCATTTGCAACCTGTGCCAAAAGAAACTGAGTCATGGGAAGTCCAACACCCACCTAGGTACAACTGCTTTGCGAAGGCACATGGTCTCACATCACAAACGCAGATGGGATGAACACATGAGTAGAAGCAGCACCCAAACTCAAAGCCGCCATCCTCCTCCTGCTCCAGCATCTTCATCCATGTCAACCACTGCTGTCCTCCTTGCCCCCTCTCAACCATCCACCACTCAGTCTCTCTTACGTAGCAGTTCCTGCTCATCTGCCCACAGTCAGGTGTCTGTCAAGGACATGTTTGAGCGTAAGAAGCCAATGTCCCAAAGCTACCCCCTTGCCTGGCGTCTGACAGCAGGCTTGTCAGAACTCTTAGCCCGCCAGCTTTTACCATACAAGCTGGTGGAGTCTGAGGCGTTCAAAAAATTTGTATCTATTGGGACACCGCAGTGGAAGGTACCCGGCAGAATTTTTTTTTTCTCAATAGGCAATCCCCAACCTGTACTCGATTGTGCGAAAGGAAGTAATGTCATTTCTGGCACACAGCGTTGGGGCAAGGGTCCATATGACCACTGATAGCTGGTCTGCAAAGCATGGTCAGGGCAGGTATATCACCTACACTGCTCATTGGGTAAACCTGCTGGCGGCTGACAAGCATGGAATGCGTGGCTCTGCAGAAGAGTTGGTGACACCGCCACGACTTGCAGGCAGGTCTGCTGCTACCTCCTCTACTCCTCCTACTCCATCCTCTTCCATAATCTCTTCCTCGGCTGATTGCTCTTCTGCTGCGGCATCTTGCCCCACATCAACGGCACCCCCCCAGCTCCCCAGGTACTATTCAACATCCCGGATATGGCAGTGTCATGCTGTCTTGGGGTTGACTTGCTTCAAAGCAGAGAGTTACACCGCACCGGCACTCCTGTCCGCCGTGACGCACAGGTGGATCAGTGGCTGACTCTGCACCAACTGGAGATTGGCAAGGTTGTTTCTGACAATGGAAGTAATTTGGTGGTGGCATTGAAATTGGGCAAGTTGACACATGTGCCGTGCATGGCACATGTGTGTAATCTGATTGTACAACTCTTTGTCCTTAAGTACCCAGGCTTACAGGACGTCCTGAAGCAGGCCAGGAAGGTGTGTGGCCATTTCAGGCGTTCCTACACAGCCATGGCGCACTTGTCCGATATCCAGCGTCGAAACAACCTGCCAGTGAGGTGCTTAATTTGCGACAGCCCGACACGTTGGAATTCAACACTCCTAATGTTCGACCACCTGCTCCAACAAGAAAGAGCTGTTAACGAGTATTTGTATGACCGGGGTGCTAGGACAGCCTCTGGGGAGCTGGGGATTTTTTTTCCACGTTACTGGATGCTCATGCGCAATACCTGTAGGCTCATGCTTCCTTTTGAGGAGGTGACAAACCTTGTCAGTCGCACCGAAGGCACCATCAGCGACATCATACCATTTGTTTTCTTCCTGGAGCGTGCCCTGCGAAGAGTGCTGGATCAGGCTGTAGATGAGCGTGAAGAGGAGGAGGAAGAGTTGTGGTCTCCATCACCACCAGAAACAGCCTTATCAGCATCGCTTGCTGGAACAGCGGCAACGCAGGAAGAGGATTGTGAGGAAGAGGAGTCAGAGGAGGAATGTGGCTTTGAGGAGGAGGAGGAAGACCAAGCACAACAGGCATCCCAGGGTGCTCGTTGTTGTCACCTATCTGGTACCCGTGGTGTTGTACGTGGCTGGGGGGAAGAAGATACCTTCAGTGACATCAGTGAGGATGAGGAACGGGACATGATTAGCTCGGCATCCAACCTTGTGCAAATGGGGTCTTTCATGCTGTCGTGCCTGTTGAGGGACCCTCGTATAAAAAAGCTGAAGGAGAACGACCTGTACTGGGTGTCCACGCTACTAGACCCCCGGTATAAGCATAAAGTAACTGAAATGTTACCAAATTCCCGCAAGTCGGAAAGGATGGAGCAGTTCAAAAATAAATTAAAAACTATGCTTTACACAGCGTATAAGGGTGATGTCACAGCAGTACAACAGGAATCTAACAGGGGAAGAGATGAAATTAATACTCCTCCTCCCACGACCACGCCGGCAAGGACAGCACGCTTTCCAGATGTGTTGTTGATGGAGGACATGCGGACCTTTTTAACTCCTATCCATCGCCACAGCCCTTCAGGATCCAGCCTCAGAGAAAGACTCAACCGACAGGTATCAGACTACCTAGCATTAACTGCAGATCTCGACACTCTTAGGAGCGATGGACCCCTTGACTACTGGGTGTGCAGGCTTGACCTGTGGCCTGAGCTATCCCAATTTGCAATCAAACTTCTGGCCTGCCCCGCTTCAAGTATCCTTTCAGAAAGGACCATCAGTGCAGCAGGAGGTTTTGTCACTAAGAAAAGAAGTCGCCTAGGTCAAAAAAGTCTTGATTATCTCACCTTTATTAAAATGAATGAGGGATGGATCCCGAAGGGACTGACATTGGGCGATACATTTGAATAAAAAAGGCCTGATGAGATGAGCTGCCTTGGGCTACAAATGGTACACACGCTGCTGTATTTTATCTTCGAATGCCGGATGACTTGCATGACTTATCCGCCAACAACTAGTGTTCAAGCCTCAAGGTTTTAGTGCACTTTCTAACTGTTTTACAAACATCCATTTTTCTGGCCGCTGCTACAGCTGCGGCTGCAACAATACCTTATTTTTCAGGCATTTGGACATGCCTAATTTTTCTGGCCTCTGGTGATGCACTGTGGCTACCAAAACAAAACAAAAAAAAAAGGCACATAACAGTGATTAAACTGTTAAGAATAGTAAACATTAACACACCACTCATATCTGGTGGCACAGTAGATTGCACGCGCAGTGCCCCAAATTTGAAGTAGGTGGACCGAACAATCATCTTTTTCCATCTCCCGGTTCCTAAAAATGATCTCCGGGTTCCTAAAAACAATGCCATACCTGTACTCGATTGTGCAAAAGAAAGTGATGGCATATGGGGTCTTTCATGCTGTTGTGCCTGTTGAGGGTCCTGGACCCTTGTATAAAAAGGCTGAAGGAGAACGACCTGTACTGGGTGTCAAAGCATCTTTTTCCATCTCCCGGTTCCTAAAAATTATCCCCGGGTTCCAATAATCGATGCCATACCTGTACTCTATTGTGCTAAAGAATGGCATATGTGGTGTTTCATGCTGTTGAGGGTCCGGGACCCTCTTATAAAAAGGCTGAAGGAGAACGACCTGTACTGGGTGTCAAAGCATCTTTTTCCATCTCCCGGTTCCTAAAAATTATCTCCTGGTTCCTATAATCGATGCCATACCTGTACTCGATTGTGCAAAAGGAAGTGATGGCATATGTGGTCTTTCATGCTGTTGTGCCTGTTGAGGGTCCTGGACCCTCGTATAAAAAGGCTGAAGGAAAATGACCTATACTGGTTATCAAAGCATCTTTTTCCATCTCCCGGTTCCTAAAAATTATCCCCGGGTTCCAATAATCAATGCCATACCTGTACTCTATTGTGCTAAAGGATGGCATATGTGGTGTTTCATGCTGTTGTTTCTGTTGAGGGTCCGGGACCCTCGTATAAAAAGGCTGAAGGAGAATGACCTGTACTGGGTGTCAAAGCATCTTTTTCCATCTCCCGGTTCCTAAAAATTATCTCCGGGTTCCTATAATCGATGCCATACCTGTACTCTATTGTGCAAAAGGATGGCATATGTGGTGGTGTTTCATGCTGTTGTGCCTGTTGATTGTCCGGCATCCTCGTATAAAAAGGCTGAAGGAGAACGACCTGTACTGGGTGGCCAAGCATCTTTTTCCATCTCTCGGTTCCTAAAAATTATCTCCGTTTTCCAATAATTGATGCCATACCTGTACTCTATTGTGCTAAAGGATGGCATATGTGGTGTTTCATGCTGTTGTGCCTGTTGAGGGTCCTGGACCCTTGTATAAAAAGGAGGAAGGATAACTACCTGTACTGGGTGTCCAAGCATCTTTTTATATTTCCCGCCGTTTCCTAAAAATAATCTCTGGCTTCCTAAAATCGATGCTATACCTGTACTCTATTGTGCAAAAGGATGGCATATGTGGTGTTTCATGCTGTTGTGCTTGTTGAGGGTCCTGGACCCTCGTATAAAAAGGCGGAAGGAGAACGACCTGTACTGGCTGTCCAAGCATCTTTTTCCATCTCCCGGTTCCTAAAAATTATCTCCGGGTTCCTATAATCAATGCCATACCTGTACTCTATTGTGCAAAAGGATGGCATATGTGGTGGTGTTTCATGCTGTTGTTTCTGTTGAGGGTCCTGGACCCTCGTATAAAAAGGCTGAAGGAGAACGACCTGTACTGGGTGTCCAAGCATCTTTTTCCATCTCCCGGTTCCTAAAAATTATCTCCGGGTTCCTAAAATCGATGCCATACCTGTACTCTATTGTGCAAAAGGATGGCATATGTGGTTTTTTTATGCTGTTGTGCCTGTTGAGGGTCCTGGACCCAAGTATAAAAAGGCGGAAGGATAACGACCTGTACTGGGTGTCCAAGCATCTTTTTATATTTCCCGACGTTTCCTAAGAATTATCTCCGGCTTCCTAAAATCGATGCCATACCTGTACTCTATTGTGCAAAAGGATGGCATATGTGGTGGTGTTTCATGCTGTTGTGCTTGTTGAGGGTCCTGGACCCTCATATAAAAAGGCAGAAGGAGAACGACCTGTACTGGGTGTCCAAGCATTCCATCTCCCGGTTCCTAAAAATTATCTCCGGGTTCCTATAATCGATGCCATACCTGTACTCTATTGTGCAAAAGGATGGCATATGTTGTGGTGTTTCATGCTGTTGTTTCTGTTGAGGGTCCTGGACCCTCGTATAAAAAGGCTGAAGGAGAACGACCTGTACTGGGTGTCAAAGCATCTTTTTCCATCTCCCGGTTCCTAAAAATTATCTCCGGGTTCCTATAATCGATGCCATACCTGTACTCTATTGTGCAAAAGGATGGCATATGTGGTGTTTCATGCTGTTGTGCCTGTTGAGGGTCCGGGACCCTCGTATAAAAAGGCTGAAGGATAAAGACCTGTACTGGGTGTCCAAGCATCTTTTTCCATCTCCCGGTTCCTAAAAATTATCTCCGGGTTCCTATAATCGATGCCATACCTGTACTCTATTGTGCAAAAGGATGGCAAATGTGGTGTTTCATGCTGTTGTGCTTGTTGAGGGTCCTGGACCCTCGTATAAAAAGGTGGAAGGAGAACGACCTGTACTGGGTGTCCAAGCATCTTTTTCCATCTCCCGGTTCCTAAAAATTATCTCTGGGTTCCTATAATCGATGCCATACCTATACTCTATTGTGCAAAAGGATGGCATATGTGGTGGTGTTTCATGCTGTTGTGCCTGTTGAGGGTCCTGGACCCTCGTATAAAAAGCCTGAAGGAGAACGGCCTGTACTGGGTGTTAAAGCATCTTTTTCCATCTCCCGGTTCCTAAAAATTATCTCCAGGTTCCTTAAATCAATGCCATACCTGTACTCTATTGTGCAAAAGGATGGCATATGTGGTGTTTCATGCTGTTGTGCCTGTTGAGGGTCCGGGACCCTCGTATAAAAAGGCTGAAGGAGAACGACCTCTTGCAGGTAGAGTTGCCGCAAGAATGCAGGGTCAGAACCACTGCAACTGGTATACCTGAAAGAATCATACGGTCCCAGACCACATATATGTCCTATTGTTGTACTTTGTTAGTATAATTGTAGATCATGCAGGCCATATAGACCTCCCCCCGATAGGGGGAGTAACAGGGATTAAACTGCTAAGCATAGTACTACTTAACACAACCTTGTTACCGTAGGTCCCAGACCACATGTCCGATTGTTCTACTTTGTTAGGCTAATTATAGATCATGCAGGCCATATAGACCTCCCCCGATAGGGGGAGTAACAGGGATTAAACTGCTAAGAATAGTAGTACTTAACACAACCTAGTTACCATGGATCACAGAACACATGTCCGATTGTTGTACTTTGTTCGGCTAATTATATATCATGCCGGCCATATAGACCTCCCCGATAGGGGGAGTAACTGGTATTAAACTGCTAAGAATAGTACTGCTTAACACAACCTTACCATGGGTCACAGACCGCATGTCTTATTGTTCTACTTTGTCAGGGTAATTATATATCATGCAGGCCATATAGACCTCCCCCAATAGGAGGAGTAACTGGGATTAAACTGCTAAGAATAGTACTACTTAACACAACCTAGTTACCATGGGTCCCAGACAACATGTTTTATTATTATACTTTGTCAGGGTAATTATATATCTATCAAATCTATCTATTTATCTTCTATCGATTCTATCTAGCTATCAATCTATGTACATCTATCTATCAAATCTATCTATCTCGTGGCCGGACTGTTTTGTGACAGCCACTTGTGTTTAGGCCAAATTTGAAGTAGGAGGACAGACCAATCACAGGGATTAAACTGCTAGGAATAGCACTACTTAACACAACCTAGTTACCATGGGTCCCAGTCCCAGACCGCATGTCTTGTTGTTATATTTGGTCAGGGTAATCATGCAGGCCATATAGACCTCCCCCGATAGGGGGAGTAACAGGTATTAAACTAATAAGAACAGTACTACTTAACACAACCTAGTTACCATGGGTTCCAAACCACATGTCCGATTGTTGTACTTTGTTCGGCTAATCATGCCGGCCATATAGACCTCCCCAAATAGGGGGAGTAACAGGGATGAAAGTGCTAAGAATAGTACTACTTAACACAACCTAGTTACCATGGGTCCCAGAGCGCATGTCTTATTATTATACTTTGTCAGGGAAATTATATATCTATCAAATCTATCTATTTATCTTCTATCGATTCTATCTAGCTATCAATCTATGTACATCTATCTATCAAATCTATCTATCTCGTGGCCGGACTGTTTTGTGACAGCCACTTGTGTTTAGGCCAAATTTGAAGTAGGAGGACAGACCAATCACAGGGATTAAACTGCTAGGAATAGCACTACTTAACACAACCTAGTTACCATGGGTCCCAGTCCCAGACCGCATGTCTTGTTGTTATATTTGGTCAGGGTAATCATGCAGGCCATATAGACCTCCCCCGATAGGGGGAGTAACAGGTATTAAACTAATAAGAACAGTACTACTTAACACAACCTAGTTACCATGGGTTCCAGACCACATGTCCGATTGTTGTACTTTGTTCGGCTAATCATGCCGGCCATATAGACCTCCCCCAATAGGGGGAGTAACAGGGATGAAAGTGCTAAGAATAGTACTACTTAACACAACCTAGTTACCATGGGTCCCAGAGCGCATGTCTTATTATTATACTTTGTCAGGGAAATTATATATCTATCAAATCTATCTATTTATCTTCTATCGATTCTATCTAACTATCAATCTATGTATATCTATCTATCTATCAAATCTATCTATCTCGTGGCCGGACTGTTTTGTGACAGCCACTTGTGTTTAGGCCAAATTTGAAGTAGAAGGACAGACCAATCACAGGGATTAAACTGCTAAGAATAGTACTACTTAACACAACCTAGTTACCATGGGTCCCAGGCCCAGACCGCATGTCTTGTTGTTATATTTGGTCAGGGTAATCATGCAGGCCATATAGACCTCCCCCGATAGGGGGAGTAACAGGTATTAAACTAATAAGAACAGTACTACTTAACACAACCTAGTTACCATGGGTCCCAGACCACATGTCCGATTGTTGTACTTTGTTAGGCTAATCATGCCGGCCATATACAGGGAGTGCAGAATTATTAGGCAAGTTGTATTTTTGAAGATTCATTTTATTATTGAACAACAACCATGTTCTCAATGAACCCAAAAAACTCATTAATATCAAAGCTGAATAGTTTTGGAAGTAGTTTTTAGTTTGTTTTTAGTTATAGCTATTTTAGGGGGATATCTGTGTGTGCAGGTGACTATTACTGTGCATAATTATTAGGCAACTTAACAAAAAACAAATATATACCCATTTCAATTATTTATTTTTACCAGTGAAACCAATATAACATCTCAACATTCACAAATATACATTTCTGACATTCAAAAACAAAACAAAAACAAATCAGTGACCAATATAGCCACCTTTCTTTGCAAGGACACTCAAAAGCCTGCCATCCATGGATTCTGTCAGTGTTTTGATCTGTTCACCATCAACATTGCGTGCAGCAGCAACCACAGCCTCCCAGACACTGTTCAGAGAGGTGTACTGTTTTCCCTCCTTGTAAATCTCACATTTGATGATGGACCACAGGTTCTCAATGGGGTTCAGATCAGGTGAACAAGGAGGCCATGTCATTAGATTTTCTTCTTTTATACCCTTTCTTGCCAGCCACGCTGTGGAGTACTTGGACGCGTGTGATGGAGCATTGTCCTGCATGAAAATCATGTTTTTCTTGAAGGATGCAGACTTCTTCCTGTACCACTGCTTGAAGAAGGTGTCTTCCAGAAACTGGCAGTAGGACTGGGAGTTGAGCTTGACTCCATCCTCAACCCGAAAAGGCCCCACAAGCTCATCTTTGATGATACCAGCCCAAACCAGTACTCCACCTCCACCTTGCTGGCGTCTGAGTCGGACTGGAGCTCTCTGCCCTTTACCAATCCAGCCACGGGCCCATCCATCTGGCCCATCAAGACTCACTCTCATTTCATCAGTCCATAAAACCTTAGAAAAATCAGTCTTGAGATGTTTCAGCTTGTGTGTCTTGTTCAGTGGTGGTCGTCTTTCAGCCTTTCTTACCTTGGCCATGTCTCTGAGTATTGCACACCTTGTGCTTTTGGGCACTCCAGTGATGTTGCAGCTCTGAAATATGGCCAAACTGGTGGCAAGTGGCATCTTGGCAGCTGCACGCTTGACTTTTCTCAGTTCATGGGCAGTTATTTTGCGCCTTGGTTTTTCCACACGCTTCTTGCGACCCTGTTGACTATTTTGAATGAAACGCTTGATTGTTCGATGATCACGCTTCAGAAGCTTTGCAATTTTAAGAGTGCTGCATCCCTCTGCAAGATATCTCACTATTTTTGACTTTTCTGAGCCTGTCAAGTCCTTCTTTTGACCCATTTTGCCAAAGGAAAGGAAGTTGCCTAATAATTATGCACACCTGATATAGGGTATTGATGTCATTAGACCACACCCCTTCTCATTACAGAGATGCACATCACCTAATATGCTTAATTGGTAGTAGGCTTTCGAGCCTATACAGCTTGGAGTAAGACAACATGCATAAAGAGGATGATGTGGTCAAAATACTCATTTGCCTAATAATTCTGCACTCCCTGTAGACCTCCCCCGATAGGGGGAGTAACAGGGATGAAAGTGCTAAGAATAGTATTACTTGAGAGGACTTCCGGTGGGAGCGGAGCTGTTAGACACGCTGTATGCTGCACAGCTCGCGGTGCTCTGGAGAATAGGAGCAAGAAAATCTCCCCCAGCATTTACTTGCCTGCGTGACCCAGAATCGCTGGGACCTGTTGCAGGCTAACAGGCGGCACCTACACCTGTGCAGTGGAAGCCCTGGTACTGGCGGTAAAGCCCGGCGGTGGATACCGCAATCACTGCAGAGGAATCTTGCAGAGTGGAGAAGAGGGGCAACAAAGGCGGGTAAGCAGGATTTTACCCGTGAAGTGGCCGGACTCACTGTTTGGAGTAACCGCTTGCAGGAGGGGTAGTTTGTCCGTGGAGAGATCGGCGGACAGCGCTCCCTCCTCGCGGTGAAGAGTGTTACACCTGGTTGATTGAAGGCATGAGGAGACGCCGGCTTTACCCCTCTGCGGTTTTCCTAGGCGGACTGCCAAAAGTTTGCTAGCGGCTGGTAAGGCATACTTAGCCTATGTGCATATTCCCTTTACACTGGTGTATCTTGCTATCTGGGGGTCGAGACCTGCAGGGAATTTGTGGCACTGACTTTTTTTAAAGGGGTTTGATCTGAAGCGAGCCAGTGACAAGTGACCCTTACTGAATATCTATCTTGCCCTTGCTGTCTTTTGCTCATTTCTATCTGAGTTTTGGGGCAATGAGTGGTGGAAGTGCTTTACAAGAATGAATATGGGGTACTTTTGCATTGGATACTACAGCATGGCGGAGCTGGCTATACCTAGTGCTGCCCTTATTATTGCATGAAAGTGAATCCTGAGATATAAGGAGAAACAGCATTCTGTTTGACTTTTGCTTTGGTTTTGGTAACTTTTCTTTTCAAGATCCCGCCTGAGCCATTTGGAGGCCTTTTGTGCAGTGTGCTAGTTACAGGACTTTTGTATCCTCTGACTCCCTATTCCCCACTTTACCTGCCCTGTGGATTGTATGTCTACATACAAGAGTAAGAAGAAGAAAGAGGAAATAAGTAAAGAGAGGCCAGAGAGAAGAAGGAGAGGAGGAGAAAAAGATTTAATGTCTATTAAGGGACTGCCTAATGTTGGCTAATGCAAATGGTTGTTTGTTTTCTTTTTTAGTATAGATTCATTTATGTGTCTTTACTTCTCTTTTTGCCTAGTTCAGCGTCTATCTTGAGAAATAATATATTATTCTGTCAAAAATATATTGGTTAAATTTATGGAGATAAAGGGGTTTATCCCATATTAATATCTATCTGCATACTATAATTATCTAGTTATACAGTTGTTTGCTTCCCATAACCATAATTGTTTAAGCCAATAGGCCTTAACATCACTGCTAATTTATGTCTATACACATAGTTTAAAAAGCCACAAAAAAAAAAAAAAATCACTTTCACAAGTTGAAGTTGTATTAATACTGGTTTTCTTTTTTTCTCTCTCACTTAAGAGACATCGGTTCTCTTTGGATTTGATTACACAGAGTTTTTTGTTTTATTCTGCTTGTTATTTTTTTCAGTACCTGCAGTCTTGCACATATTGTTTGTAATCACAGGGTATATGGAAAGATTCATTATACATATGAAACAGAGTTCCCCTATAATGCCGCCTAAAAGTAAGGATAGAAAGGTTAGGAGTGCAGACACCTCATTGGATCCTTCTCTGGAGGGGGGTATGGCCCACTTGGACATAGGTAATCTAGTATCGCAACTAACCGATATATTTACTCCTCAGTTTGATATTATTAAGAAAGAGCTTAGCAGTATATCTACAGATATTGTTTCTTTATCAAATGAGGTCAAGCAATTTGCCTCAAGAATAGTGGAAGCAGAAAATAGGATCTCTGACTTGGAGGCCCGGGTTAATGTTCAAGATAAATTTACTCAAGACCATGAAGCTAAAATTTCGAGTTTACAATTCCGTCTGGAGGATCTTGAGGATCGCTCCAGATGGAATAATATTAGAATTATTGGACTCCCTGAATCCCCCGAGTATGAGGATCTTATAAAAGTTACCTCTTTATTACTCCCTAAGGCATTAGGTTTTTCTGAACAACTTCCTCTTGCAGTTGAAAGAGCTCATAGGGTTGGATATAGCAGAACAAGTACATCTATGGATAATAGAAGCAGAATGTATATTTTCAAACTTCTTAGATATCAGGATAAGGTAGACTTATTAAAGCATATAGAAAGATAGGGGAATTAGTTTTTGAAGGAAACAAGTTGTTAATGTTTCAAGATTTCTCAATAGAGACGTCCACTAAAAGGAAATAAATGATCCCGCTATGCACCAAGATTATTGATAAAGGGTTTAAAGCCTGGGTGGTATACCCTGCAAAGATTGTAATGGAAGAGAATGGTGTTAGGCAAGTTCTTAATAATCCCCAAGAGGCCCACGAGTTTATCAGTACCCTGTAGCATCTTAGGGAAATTAATTCTTACCAGAATTAAAATTTGTTTTGAATGGGATTGATGTGTTATTTGCTCGGTTATGTTGTTTTAGATGTAGTCTGGTTGGATACATTATTTATTAATATTTTTAAAAGGGAAACTTTTTTTTTTTTTTAACTGAGTGTTTTTTATTCTAAGTTTAAATACCTCTTAGGTTTAGTATGTTGGTACAGGATGGCAGCATTTTTTTTTCTCTCTCCTCCTCCCGCCCCTGGTTATATTTGATTGTAGACTGCTTAGCCTAAAGATATGGAATAATATCTTACATTGATGATTGATGGCATCCAAGATTAATATACTCTCTTGGAACGTGGGGGGCATTACGTCTCCTAGAAAACGTAAGTTAATTATTAAATATCTCGCTAAATTTAATCCTGATCTTGTGATGCTACAGGAAACACACCTTAATATGGCTGAAGCTGCCAAATTGAAGTGTAAATTGGAAGGTGAATGTGTTGCAGCGTCAGGGGTTAAAAGAAAATCAGGAGTAGCAGTATTGTTACATAAAAATTTAGTTTATAATATTGTAAAAACGGAGGCTGATCCAGAGGGAAGATTTCTGATTCTACATATCCAGATTAATAATTGTAATTTTGTTATATGTAATATATATGGCCCCAATTCTTTTTCACCGTTTTTTTAGGGGGAGATTTTAATATGACGCTGTGCCCTATATTGGATAGATTGGATAGATTGGATAGATTGTCTTCAAAAAATTTATGTGAATACTTCAAATTGGCAAAATATTTTAAACTGTTCTGTCATGAATTAAGATTAATTGATATATGGAGATTTAAAAATCCAGAACAATGTAGTTTTACCTGTGAGTCTAAATCCCATATGACATTTTCTAGAATTGATTTGTTCTTAATTTCTAAATCACTTGCTCTTTGTAGATCTGAAGCTAATATCTATGATATTGTTATTTCTGATCACGCAGTAATTTCTTTCACATTGATGGCTATTTCCCCCCCTAAGATCCCTAATACGTCTTCTTTTTTTCCTCGGTATTTGGCTGACAGTCCTAGGTTTAGCAACTGGTTAAAGCAGAAGTGGAAGGATTATGTTACGTTCAATATGGGGCAATTTAGTAAACCAGAGGTATTTTGGGAAGCAGCGAAAGCTGTATTGAGGGGGGAAATTAAACTCTACTTGGCTACTTGGAAGAAGAAAACTTTGGAGCAGGAATTACAATTAGCTGCCCAAGTTAGAAATGCGCTTGGGAAATTTTACAAAGATAAGACAAAGGATAATTGGGATAGATATTGTAAATTAAAAAGGGAAAGAGACATCTATTTAAAACAAAGGTCCCAAGAAGAAGAATTAAAAATAAATGATCAATTTAGAGGTCATTATGGGAACTCTGCCAAATTTTTGGCTAGAGTAGTGAAAGTTAGGAAAAGCAAGAATTTAATCTCGGCTATTAAATTCAATAATGTGAAGTATTCCAATACAGAGGATATTAGCCAAGCTTTTTTTAAGGTGTTTCAACGGCTTTATTCAGAATCAGAGGTAAATCTGGATAATGCATTGAATTTCTGGGCTAGTGTGAAACTCCTCGGTGTCACGGAAGAGAATCTGTTAGATCTTAATAGACCTATTTCAGAGGAGGAAGTTTTAGAGGCTATACAATCAGCTAATATTAATAAATCCCCCGGACCAGATGCGATTCCTGTAGAGTTTTATAAAATTTTGAAGGAAGAAATCAAAATATCTCTAGTCAGTTTATTTAATTATTATTTTTCTTCC
The DNA here is from genome assembly GCF_027579735.1 of Bombina bombina. NCBI lineage: Eukaryota > Metazoa > Chordata > Amphibia > Anura > Bombinatoridae > Bombina > Bombina bombina. Next base: position 103,430,879 of record NC_069503.1, read on the forward strand.
GGTAATTTAATGTCTAATTATTTCTCTGCTGCACGCATATCTCTGATCCTAAAGAAAGGTAAGGATCCGGAGGATCCTGGGTCGTATAGACCTATATCTGTACTTAAAGGGACACTGAACCCAAATTTTTTCTTTTGTGATTCAGATAGAGCATGCAATTTTAAGCAACTTTCTAATTTACTCCTACTATCAAATTTTCTTCATTCTCTTGGTATCTTTATTTGAAATGCAAGAATGTAAGTTTAGATGCCGGCCTATTTTTGGTGAATAACCTGGGTTATTCTTACTGATTGGTGGATAAATTCATCCACCAATAAAAAATTGCTGTCCAGAGGTCTGAACCAAAAAAGAAACTTAGATGCCTTTGTTTTCAAATAAAGATAGCAAGTGAACAAAGAAAAATTGATAATAGGAGTAAATTAGAAAGTTACTTGAAATTGCATGCTCTAACTGAATCACAAAATAAAAAAATTGGGTTCAGTGTCTCTTTAATGCGGATTACAAACTGTTTACGGCTATTGTTTCGACAAGATTGGCTAAATTATTAGATGGGATCATACATCCAGATCAAACTGGATTTATGAAGGACAGGAACTCTCTTAAGAATATCCGTAAAGTTACTACATTTCTTGACTATGCCTGGAACTTAGATCCTAAGAATGAAGAATTCAAAAAGATCAGTGAAGCAGCTATCCTGACAGTAGATGCCGAGAAGGCCTTTGATGCAGTGAACTGGAATTATCTGTTTACAGCTTTAGAGCACTTTGGATTTAAGAATCAGTTTCTTGAATTTGTTAGAAATTTATATAAAAATCCGATTTCCTTTCTCTGCATCAACGGTCATTCTTCCCCGTATATATCACTCAAAAGAGGAACTAGGCAAGGGTGTCCTCTTTCCCCATTGCTCTTTAATCTGGCATTGGAGCCATTTGCTATCTTATTACGGGATAGGTTGCCAGGGATCCCATTGGGTCCCACTAGGCTAAAAACGCTTTTGTATGCTGATGATCTGTTAATATTTCTGGACAAGGCTCAACATTATATTCCTATAGTGTTACAATTATTTAAGGCTTTCTCCTCTTTTTCAGGATATAAAATCAATTTCGATAAGAGTGAACTTCTATGGTTACATAAGAACGGTTCCAATTGGGGAGATCACCCTTTCAAAGTAGTTGAGTCCTTCCGGTATTTAGGTATTATTCTTCATAGAAATCCAGCAAATTGGTATAAATTAAATTTCCCGTCGGTTTTGCTGAAAATTAAAAATGATCTAGAAAACTGGTCTTCTTTACCAATTTCATTGTCTGCAAGAGTTAATCTGATTAAAACTATTATTTTTCCTATAGTTTTATACCACCTCCAGAATTTGCCGCTATTAATGACTAATAAAGATATTAGTGATGTACAGTCTTGGCAATCCAAATTTATATGGGGCAATAAAAAGCCGAGGATTAGTTTGAACAGGCTGATGCAGAAACGCTCTCTGGCAGGGCTCGCCTTGCCAGATTTTAGGTTATATAATTGGTCCTGTTTAGCTAAGTTGGCCTTCGATTGGATCACAGGGGTAGATAAATTTGTTTCAGTAGGGTTAGAAACATTCCTGATTTTTCCCTTCTCTCTAAAAGCTATTCTCCACTGTCCTGTAAAAAAGTTGCCTTTAAATCTCAATAAATTGATCTCTTTTAGAAATGTTATTATAGCCTGGCATAAAATTTGTCGAGTATTAAAAATTTCTCCTTTATTCTCTGAATTTCTCCCGATAACAGGTAATCCTGAATTTACCCCGGGTATTAATCAGAGAGTGTTTAGATTGTGGGCCGAGGCAGGACTGATATACGTTCATCAGTTATTTGATTCTAATCAGTTGTTATCCTCAGAATTATTATTCCAGAAGTTCAACTTACCCCATTCGAATCTATTTGCTTATTTCCAGTTACGTCATTATACATTTACGCAAAAGTGGAACACAGAGGTTTTTGTGGACTGGATGAATATTAAGAATATAATCCGTCAATTTTCTTTGGGTCGTTCCTCAATATCACTGATTTATGATATCCTCTTGGCTAAACAGGGGGAACTTTATGTGGATAAATTATATAACTACTGGAAGAGATACCTCCCTCAATTGGAGGAGAATAGGATAGAGCGAAGCTTCCTAGAGTTAGAAAAATTACAAATCTCTGTATCATGGAGAGAAGCACATTTAAAATTAGTCAATAATTATTATCTGTCTCCCGATAAAATGGCTAGATTTTTTCCCACCCAAAATTATGCTTGTTCACGGTGTTCTTTGGATAGGGCTGATATTTTTCATATATTTTGGTCTTGTCCTAAGATCCAACAATACTGGCAAAAGATAAGATATTGGTATAGTAAACATTATAAAGATATGACCCCGTTTGCTGTTGAGGAGATATTTTTTCTAACTAATGTTGATTTACGCCCTAAACGAGTGATAAAAATATTAAATACTATTATTTTAACTGCAAGACAGTTAATTGTTAAGGGCTGGAAAGATCATATAGCTCCCAGGGTTACAGAGTTCCTTAAAGAAATTCAGTCTCAAATTTTATTTGAATCTTTCCACACTAAATCTTTGACTGATAGTAGAGTCAGAGCTTTTCTCATGGATTGGCTTCCGTTGATTACGTCTTACCCACTTCAGATTCAAAGGCGTATCTTACAGCCTTTTTTAAATACTATAGCTTTCTTAGAATTGGTTATATTAGAACTGTTTCCCCCATCGTGGGTATCTGGTTTTCGGGAGATTACTATATGAGATAGGAATTAAGGAATAGTATGGAGAGAAAGGGAGGGGGAGGGAAGGGGAACGGGAAGGGGAGAAAGAAAGCGAAAGAAAGAAAGATTAGGGGAAAAAGGAGAGGAAAGGAAGGAGAAAGAGAAGGAAAGAAGTAAGGGAAGGAAGAAGGGAGTTAAGATAGAGATAAGACAATACGTATTAAGACCGATTTTCTTGTGTAATAATAGTGGCATTTTGGTAATGTAGGGAGGTGGAGGAGGAGGAATTTATAAAAAATGTATTTATTTTTTTTTTCTCCTTTTTTTTTTTTTTTTCTTTTTTCTTTTCATTGATTGTTTAATATATATAAAAACTCCAGTGACGTACTCAGCTACATTACGAATATCAGGTTTTAGTACATGCTTTGTTTTTTCTAGTGTATCATTAATTATTTTTTCTTTTTTAATGTACTAATTCATACATGAATGCCCGGTGGGGCCAATTGAAATGTATCCTGATATATGTTTATTTTTTCTGCTGGAATTAATAAAAATAATAATAAAAAAAAAGAATAGTATTACTTAACACAACCTAGTTACCATGGGTCCCAGAGCGAATGTTTTATTATTATACTTTGTCAGGGAAATTATATATCTATCAAATCTATCTATTTATCTTCTATCGATTCTATCTAACTATCAATCTATGTATATCTATCTATCAAATCTATCTATCTCGTGTCCGGACTGTTTTGAGACAGCCACTTGTGTTTAGGCCAAATTTGAAGTAGTAGGACAGACCAATCACAGGGATTAAAATGCTAAGAATAGTACTACTTAACACAACCTAGTTACCATGGGTCCCAGTCCCAGACCGCATGTCTTTTTGTTATATTTGGTCAGGGTAATCATGCAGGCCATATAGACCTCCCCCGATAGGGTGAGTAACAGGTATTAAAATGCTAAGAACAGTACTACTTAACACAACCTTACCATGGGTCCCAGACGCATGTTTTATTATTATATTTTGTCAGGGTAATCATGCAGGCCATATAGACCTCCCCCGATAGGGTGAGTAACAGGTATTAAAATGCGAAGAACAGTACTACTTAACACAACCTTACCATGGGTCCCAGACGCATGTTTTATTATTATATTTTGTCAGGGTAATCATGCAGGCCATATAGACCTCCCCCGATAGGGTGAGTAACAGGTCTTAAAATGCGAAGAACAGTACTACTTAACACAACCTTACCATGGGTCCCAGAGCGCATGTTTTATTATTATACTTTGCCAGGGTAATTATATATCTATCAAATCTATCTATTTACCATGAGTCCCAGACCGCATGTCTTATTATTATATTTTGTCAGGGTAATCATGCAGGCCATATAGACCTCCCCCGATAGGGGGAGTAACAGGGATGAAAGTGCCAAAAATAGAACTACTTAACACAACCTAGTTACCATGGGTCCCAGACCGCATGTCTTATTATTATATTTTGTCAGGGTAATCATGCAGGCCATATAGACCTCCCACGATAGGGTGAGTAACAGGTATTAAAATGCTAAGAACAGTAATACTTAACACAACCTTACCATGGGTCCCAGAGTGCATGTTTTATTATTATACTTTGCCAGGGTAATTATATATCTATCAAATCTATCTATTTACCATGAGTCCCAGACTGCATGTCTTATTATTATATTTTGTCAGGGTAATCATGCAGGCCATATAGACCTCCCCCAATAGGGGAAGTAACAGGGATGAAAGTGCTAAGAATAGTACTACTTAACACAACCTAGTTACCATGGGTCCCAGAGCGCATGTTTTATTATTATACTTTGCCAGGGTAATTATATATCTATCAAATCTATCTATTTATCTTCTATCGATTCTATCTAACTATCAATCTATGTATATCTATCTATCAAATCTATCTATCTTGTGTCCGGACTGTTTTGAGACAGCCACTTGTGTTTAGGCCAAATTTGAAGTAGTAGGACAGACCAATCACAGGGATTAAAATGCTAAGAATAGTACTACTTAACACAACCTAGTTACCATGGGTCCCAGTCCCAGACCGCATGTCTTGTTGTTATATTTGGTCAGGGTAATCATGCAGGCCATATAGACCTCCCCCGATAGGGTAAGTAACAGGGATTAAACTGCTAAGAATAGTACTACTTAACACAACCTAGTTACCATGGGTCCCAGACCACATGTCTTATTATTATCTTTTGTCAGGGTAATCATGCAGGCCATATAGACCTCCCCCGATAGGGGGAGTAACAGGGATTAAACTGCTAAGAATAGTACTACTTAACATAACCTAGTTACCATGGGTCCCAGACCACATGTCTGATTGTTGTACTTTGTTAGGCTAATTATAGATCATGCAGGCCATATAGACCTCCCCCGATAGGGGGAGTAACAGGTATTAAACTGCAAAGAATAGTAATACTTAACACAACCTAGTTACCATGGGTCCCAGACCACATGTTCGATTGTTGTACTTTGTTAGGATAATTATAGATCATGCCGGCCATATAGACCTCCCCTGATAGGGAGAGTAACAGGGATTAAAGTGCTAAGAATAGTACTACTTAACACAACCTAGTTACCATGGGTCCCAGACCGCATGTTTTGTTATTATACTTTGTCAGGGTAATTATATATCTATCAAATCTATCTATTTATCTTCTATCGATTCTATCTAACTATCAATCTATGTATATCTATCAAATCTATCTATCTTGTGGCCGGACTGTTTTGTGGCAGCCACTTGTGTTTAGGCCAAATTTGAAGTAGGAGGACAGACCAATCATCTTCTTCCATCTCCCCGTTCCAAAAATACAGGCCATATAGACCTCCCCCGATAGGGGGAGTAACAGGTAGTAAACTTCTAAGAATAGTACTACTTAACACACCACGGGTCCCAGACCGCATGTCTTATTGTTATACTCTGTCATGGAAATTATATATCTATCAAATCTATCGATTTATCTATCGAATCTATCTAACTATCAATCGTATCTATCAAATATATATTGCATCTATTGATCTATGTAATTTGTATCTATCATATGTATATTGCATCTATTGATCTATGTAATCTATGTATCTATCTATCAAATCTATCTCGTGGTTGTGCAAATGGACTGTTTGCGGTTGTTTGTGGTGCGTTACACGGGGAGTTTGGTCTGTCACTGTGAAGCGGGCGTAACCCTTACACTACCTGATCGATACAACATCATACCTGATGTTTTAAAGCACGTTATTCCAAACAATTTAGGAATGTTAGCTGATTTAGGCCCTTTATGTCTTAAAACCAGACTCTGCATCAACTATGTAATTTTCCGTGGAAGTTTTGCCATGGATCACCCTCCGGCATGCCACAGTCCAGGTGTTAGTCCCCTTGAAACAACTTTTCCATCACTATTGTGGCCAGAAAGAGTCCCTGTGGGTTTTAAAGTTCGCCTGCCTATTGAAGTCAATGGCGGTTTGCGCGGTTTGCGAACAGTAGCGGAAGTTCGAGTCCGCCGTTCGCAAACCGAAATTTTTAGGTTCGCGACATCACTAATTGTATTTAGTTTAGGGAATTCATTTAATTATAGTGTAGTGTTAGGTGTAATTGTAACTTAGGTTAGGTTTCATTTTACAGATATATTTGTATTTATTTTAACTAGGAAGTTATTAAATAGTTAATAACTATTTAATAACTATTGTACCTAGTTAAAATAAATACAAACTTGCTTGTAAAATAAAAATAAACTCTAAGATAGCAACAATGTAACTATTAGTCATATTATAGCTATCTTAGGGTTTATTTTATAGGTAAGTATTTAGTTTTAAATAGGAATAATTTATTTAATGATAGGAATATTTATTTAGATTTATTTAGATTTATTTAAATTATATTTAAATTAGGGAGTGTTAGGGTTAGAGTTAGGGATTAATAAATTTAATATAGTGGCGGCAACGTTGGGGGTGGCAGATTAGGGGTTAATAAATGTAGGTAGGTGGCGGCGGTGTAGGGGGGCAGATTAGGGGTTAATAAGTATAATGTAGGTGGCAGCGGTGTACGGGGAGGAAGATAAGGGGTTATCGAGTATAATGTAGGTGGAGGTGGTGTAGGGGGGGGCAGATTAGAGGTTAATAAGTATAATGTAGGTGGTGGCGGTGTAGGGTGCAGAAGATTAGGGGTTAATAAGTATAATGTAGGTGGCGGAGGGCTCCGAGAGCGGCGGTTTAGGGGTTAAACACTTTATTTAGTTGTGGCAGGGTCCGTGAGCGGCGGTTTAGGGGTTAATACATTTATTAGAGTTGCGGTGGGCTCCAGGAGCGGCGGTATAGGGGTAAACAGTATAGTATAGTGTGGGTGTTTAGTTACAGGGTACCAATAAAGCTGGGAAAAAGCTGAAGAGCAGAGATATCGATGACTGTTAGTTAACAACAGTCCGCTGCTCATCGCACCGTACTTGGTGCGTGGCTTTTTGACAGCTTTTTTTGTAATTTTGGAGAACGTATTCAGGTCTGCGGCAGCGATGTTAGGCAATCTTAGGCGAGCATATTGGTGCCGTTGAATGCAAGTAAGTTAACAGCTTGATAAATAGATGCCTATGTCTGTTATTCCACCTTCAAATAAATGTAAAAGGTCTTTTAAAACTTCTCATAATTTTAATGAACTTTGTATTGACCAACAGCATATTGAAATGCCCTCTGCTGATGAGGATTCCTCTCTTTCAGAGGATCCTGATTCAGATTCTAAAATTGACAAATCTTCTTATCTATCTAATATTGATTATATTCGCTCTTTGTTAAAGGAAGTTCTGGTTACTTTGGGTATTGAAGAGTCTAGTCCTCTCGATAAAAACACCAGTAAATGTTTAAATTCAGTTTTTAAACCTCCTAAGGTTGCTTCTGAGGTTTTTCCTATTCCAGGTGCTGTTTCTGATACGATTATTAAAGACTGGTCTAAGCCTGGTTCTTCTTTTAATCCTTCTTCTAGGTTTAAGAAGTTGTATCCTTTACCTGTGGCTAATTTAGAGTTTTGGGAAAAAGTCCCTAAGTTTGATGGGGCTATTTCCTCTCTTGCCAAACGTACTACTATTCCTATGGAAGATAGTACTTCTTTTAAGGATCCTTTAGATAGAAAGATTGAATCTTATCTATTTCTATGGCTGATGTGGCTACTGCTTTAGCTTTTTGGTTGGACAGTTTAGCTCATAGGGTAGAAGATCATGATTTATCCAGCATTATTCTTCTGCTTCAACATGCTAATCATTTCATTTGTGATGCTATATTTGACATTATTAAGATCGATGTTAAATCTATGTCTTTAGCTATTTTAGCCAGAAGAGCTTTATGGCTTAAATCTTGGAATGCTGACATGGTGTCTAAATCTAGATTATTATCTTTATCTTTCCAGGGTAAGAATTTATTTGGTTCACAATTGGATTCTATTTCCACTATTACTGGGGGGAAAGGAGTTTTTTTTACCTCAAGATAAAAAGTCTAAATGTAAATTTAAAGCTCCTAATAGTTTTTGTTCCTTTCGTCAGAATAAGGAATAAAAGTTGACTTCCCCTAAGGCCTCTGGTTCTAATTGGAATTCTTCAAATTGGAATAAAACCAAACCTTATAAAAAAAACAAACATATCCAGCACCCTAGACTGCATGGAGGTGTGGCCCTCAATCCAATTCCGCTGGTGGGGGGCAGATTGAAATTATTTCAGGAAATTTGGTCAGGTTCCATTCAGAATTAGTGGATTCAGAATATTATGTCTCATGGGTATCAATAGGTTTCAGAATAAGACCTCCCATGAGAAGATTCTTTCTTACTCATGTTCCAACAAATCCTGTGAAGGCTCAGGCTTTTCTGAATTGTGTTTCAGATCTAGAGTTGATTGTTCCAGTTCTTCTAAAGGAACAGGGTTTGGGGTTCTATTCAAATCTATTCATTGTCCCAAAGAGAGAGAATTCTTTCAGACCAGTTCTGGATCTGAAATTTTTAAAAATCATTTTGTAAGGGTCCCAACTTTCAAGATGGTGACTATAAGGACTACTCTGCCTTTTGTTCAGCAAGGTCATTTTATATCCACAACAGACTTTCAGGATGATTTTCTTCATATTCCAATTCACCCAGACCATTATTGGTTTCTGAGATTCTCTTTTCTAGACAAGCATTACCAATTTGTTGCTCTTCCATTTGGCCTAACAACAGCTCCAAGAATCTTTTTGAAGGTTCTTGGTGCCCTTCTATCTGTAATCAGAGAGCAGGGTATTGTGGTGTTTCCTTATTTGGATGATATCTTGGTACTAGCTCAGTCTTTTCATTTAGCAGAATCTTACATGAAATAACTAGTGTTGTTTCTTCAAAGGCATGGTTGGAGGATCAATTTACAAAAGAGTTTCTTGATTCTGCAGACAAAGATCACCTTTTTAGGTTTCCAGATAGATTCAGTGTCCATGACTTTGTCTTTAATAGACAAGAGGCACATTAAATTCGTTTAAGCTTGTCTAAACCTTCAGTCTCAATTGTTCCCTTCAGTGGCTATGTGCAAGGAAGTTTTAGCCCTTATGACTGCAGCATCGGACACAATCCCCATTGCCCGTTTTCATATGAGACCTCTGCAGCTTTGCATGCTGAATCAATGGTGCAGGGATTATACTCGAATATCACAACTGATATACTTAGATCCCAACATTCAACTCTCTCTGTCATGGTGGTTGGACTATCATCAGATTGTTCGAGGGGACTTTTTTGTTCATCCTTCCTGGACTTTGACCTAACAGATGCAAGTCTTACAGGTTGGGGAGCTTTCTGGGGGTCTCTGACTGCACAAGGGGTTTGGAAACCTCAAAGGGCGAGGCTACCAATAGATATTTTAGAACTCTGTGCTAGCTTCAGAGCTCTTCAGGCTTGGCCTCTGTTAAAGAGAGAACTTTTCATTCATTTTCATACAGACAATATCACAACAGTGGCATATGTCAATCATCAGGGATGGACTTGCAGCTCTTTAGCAATGATAGAAGTATCTTGGATACTTTCTTGGGCGGAGTCCAGCTCTTGTCTAATTTGTGCAATTCATATTCCAAGGGTAGACAATTGGGAAGCGGATTATCTCAGTCGTCAGACTTTGCATCCAGGGGAGTGGTCTCTCCATCCAGATGTGTTTCATCAGATTGTACAAATGTGGGGTCTTCCAGAAATAGATTTGATGGCCTCTCATTTGAACAAGAAACTTTCCAGATATCTTTCCAGATCCATGGACCCCTAGGCAGAGATGGTGGATGCTTTAGCAGTTACCAACCTGCTTACATTTTTCCGCCTCTTGTTTTTCTTCCAAGGGTGATCTCCAAGATCATAATGGAACAATCTCATGTAATTCTGATAGCACCAGCATGGCCTCACAGGTTCTGGTATGCGGATCTTGTCCGGCTGTCCAGTTGCCAGCCTTGGCCACTTCCTTTAAGGCCAGACCTTCTGTCTTAAGGGCCATTTTTCCATCAGGATCTCAAATCTCTAAATTTGAAGGCATGGAAATTGAACGCTTAGTTCTTAGTCAAAGAGGTTTCTCTGACTCAGTGATTAACACTATGTTACAGGTTCGTAAATCTATTTCAAGGAAGATTTATTATCGGGTTTGGAAAATCTATATTTCATGGTGCTCCTCTCATAATTTTTCTTGGCATTCTTTTAGAATTCCTTTTGTTATGCACAATACAAACTATTCATAATACTTTTCCATTCTCCTTACTACATTTTCCTTTAGCAATATATGATAGACTATTTTGACCATGAAAAAAAAAAGAAAAAGAGAGATAATGAAAAAAGAAGAAAAAAAGAATAACGATCACTGTATCTTATTAAGTAATCCCCTTTATTATAATGTGTTTAAGGGTTTACCAATCCTAATATTGGATAGGTTCCTTCTGTAGATAAGGAGAAGAGAAGAAGAAGAGAGAAAGAAAGAGCGACGAGAAAAACAAAACAAAACAAATAGATTTCATCCTCATTGGTAAAGACCAATTGACCTCTAATCCTAAATTCTATCATAGTTCTGGAATTGGAGAGAGGCATCAAAATCTGTTTCTGAAATCCCTTCTTCTTGTTAGAGAATAAATATTTACCATTTTTTTAGAAAAACTGGCTATACGAGTATCAGCCAACAAGAATGCATCCATTTTTTCTATCATAATTTGGTAAGTTAAGTTATTGATCAGATTACTCAATGATGGACTCTTTCTAGACTGCCATAATTTTAAAATCTCTTTTCTACAAGTTAATAGTGATTGACAAACTAATAAATGGCACGCATCCTGAAACTACAAATGTGGATCAGGCCCCACTAAAACAGCAAAGACCCAATATAGAGAAGTTAAATTTTAGACCTGTACCCATCAATGTCATTAAGAAACACCTTAAAAATCTAAAAATGAAAAAACAGTCTGGACCTGATCAAATCCCAGCAATGCTGTTGAAGCACAGTGCGCCGGCAATTGCTAAGCCTATCACAACCCTAATTAATGAATCCTTGATGTCTGGATACATACCCAAACTCTGGAAAACTGCAAGAGTAGTGCCTATTCATAAAAGTGGGGAGTTAACCTTGGTTTCTAACTATCGCCCTATATCATTGCTCCCAGTATTGTAAAAAATCTTAGAAAATTGCGTCCATACGCAATTATGCGAGTATTACCAACTATCTGACCCCTGATCAATCAGGTTTTCGCCCAAATCACTCCACTACAACTGCCCTACTAAAAGTTTTCAACGACATCCAAACTGGCATGGAACAAGGATACCTAACTGGAGCTATTTTCCTTGATTTTGCAAAGGCCTTTGACACAGTAGACCACAACATACTACTGCTCAAACTAAAAAACTCTGGTATTACTGATCGTCCATTAACCTGGTTTTGATCATATGTATCAGATCGATCACAATACGTCTCCATTTCTAACAGTGACTCCCTCCCTCTCCCAGTCGCGTGTGGTGTTCCCCAAGGTTCCATTCTCGGCCCCCTACTATTCACATTATGTATAAATGATCTGCCTAATGTCTGCAAATCCTCAACTGTACACATGCACGCAGATGACATGGTAATCTATGCAAACAATTCCGATCTGCCGCAGCTTGAAGCAGTGCTCCAAGACCAGTTCACAGAGGTAGAAAAGTGGATCTCAAAAAACAAACTCTTGCTAAACACTGACAAAACTGTCACAATGATCTTTGGAACGGGTCCTAAATTACACAAATTACAAAATTCCCATCCACGCATCAAAACAAAATCCAATTGCACACTGACCGCAGTCCACTCTTTCAAATACTTGGGTATGTTGTTAGACCCTAATCTATCTTTTGGCCTCCACATAGAAAAACGTGCATCTAAACTTTATCCAAAACTAGGTGCCCTGTACAGAAACAAATCTTTCCTCAGCACTACAGTAAAGGAAAAGATTGTACAGCAAATGCTGATGCCTATCATGAATTACGGGGACGTAGTATACGCACCTACACCGCAAACTCACCTTAATAAACTTAATACATTGCATAACTTGTTCTGCCGCTTTGTGCTACAATGTAACTACAGGACCCACCATTGTGACATGCGAAAATAACTTAAATGGCTGACGCTGGAATCCAGACGCACCCTCCATCTTTACTGCATTGTGTTTAAGAGCCTTTCTGGGAAGCTCCCACCCTACCTGAGCAGAATGCTCTCCCAGGCTATTCCCACCTCCTAAAACCTCCGATCCAGTACCAGCACATTATTTAGCTTGCCTCAATACAAAAAGAAAGCAGCTCGATCCTCCTTTTCCTACAGAGCACCACATTTATGGAATGACCTCCCGCACACTTTCAAACCTTCCCCAAGCCTAATATCCTTTAAGAGATCCCTCTCTACATATCTCAAAACAGAATGCATCTGTCATGGTTGATTATATATTTCCTACCTGTTCTATGTAACATTTTTGCATATATTGTGTAATATTATTGTTTTTGAATTTTATTGTACCCTATTGTATCAATGCACTGTTTTGTGGACCCAGGACATACTGGAAAACGAGAGAAATCTCAATGTATCTTTCCTGGTAAAATATTTTATTTATAAATAAATAAACATTGATACATTTATAAATATAGTCATCCCTTTATATCTCAACCCATCTAATAGGAAAAAGATCTCATCTGTGTCCAGATTTATTCTTAACTTACAAATTTTACTTAACTAATAAAATATTTTAAACCAGAATTTTCTTATCATGTGGCAATACCAAAAGCAATGTATTAAAATGTACATTAGTATAGCCACATTTTATGCAAAACTTTTCCTTTGCCCTAGAAAACTTGGCTATTCTATTTGGCGTTAAATATATGAATTATTTTAATTTGAGATTCCTGAAAATAAGCTTCTAAGGAAGATTTGTCAACTCTTTTAATGCTCTTAATCAATTCACTTTTTTCCAATACTAACCTTTAAAAGGGAATTCCATTATCTTTCATGTAAGTGGCAAGAGTCCATGAGCTATCGACATATGGGATATACATTCCTACCTGGAGGGGGCAAAGTTTCCCAAACCTCAAAATGCCTATAAATACACCTCCCACCTCACTCATACTTCAGTTTTACAAACTTTGCCTTCGTTGAAGGATGGTGAAGCAAGTCGTGCTTGATTTCTTCGGTGAAAGACGCTTCTAAGCATTTTTAAGTCCACTTCCTCTCAAAGTACAGTGTTTGTCTGAGGGATGTGAAGGGAGTATTTGCCTAATGATGCCATGTTTTCACCTATGGGAAATCTATTTTAAGGCTCTCTGTAAATTCGGTCGTGGAGATTCATCTGCCATCTTCCTTTACAGATTGACATTATACTCCTTTGCCATTACCCCTGCTGATATGTTTCAGTACTGGTTTGGTTGTCTGCTATATGTAGATGGGTGTCTTCAGGTAAGTATATATATATATATTTTAAGACACTCTCAGCTATGTTTGGCACTTTATATTTTTAAAGTTTTAAATATATATTGCAGATATTTGCCATGAGTCAGGTCTATGTTTTTTTCCCTTTGCAGTCTAACAGTTTCAGCATGGAAAATTATGTTTGGGAGAAATTTAGTAAATTTATTCTTACCTGAGGTTCTAGCTAGTTGTAACTTCAGCCTTGTTTTTTCAAATTTTCATGGGCAAATTAGTCTCGCGATGGCGCAAAATGCTTCTATTTATTGCGTCATTCTTGGTGCAAATTTTTTTGGCGTGAAGGTTGCGTTTGTTGTGACGCGAATCACGTCATTTCTTGTGTCTTTGTTGACGCAATTTTTTTTGGCGCGAAGTCGCACCTGTTATGACATGAATCGTGTCATTTCCTGTTATCCTTGCCACCAAAAGTTTTTTTTTTTCTCAGCATTTGCGTTATCTTTGTTAGCGTCATTTTTGGCGTCAAAAATGTTCTTATATTAGGTCTCTCTCGCTTTTGCTCTCTGCTTTCATTTGTTACAGAGGGCTATGATATTTGCTTTTGTTTTTCATATAAGCATTTTTTCCCATTCCTGAAACTGCTATTTTGTGGAAATTGGATATTTTGTTTAAATGTTATTTTTTCTTTTTTGTTACATTTTTCAAGATGTCTCAAACTGATCCTGCCTCTGATGTTACTGTAGAAACGTTGCTGCCTGTACACAATTTCTACCAAAGATAAGTGTGTATATTGTTTAATTAGCTGATTTTATTTCTTCAGCTCAAATATGTGGCACTTGTTATGTTTTATTATTCATACTGATAATTTTCTATAGTATATATACATCTTCTGTTTTACCTTCACAGTCTATTGTACATGATATTACTGTTGATATAAAGGTTTATATTTCAAAGGACATAGAGAAGGCTATGACTGCTATTTCACCTTCAAATTAACATAAACAATCTCTCCTAACTTCTCATAAACCTATGAAGTTTGTATTGATCGACAGCATACTGTAGTATTTCTGCTGATGTGGTTTTCTCTGATTTAGAGGATCCTATTTCAGAGACTGATTTTGATAAATCCAAACTTTCAATTCAATGTATTCATTCTTTATTAAGGAAGTATTGTTTACTTTGAGTATTAAGGAATCTAGTCCTCTTGATAACAAGAATAGCAAATGTTTGAATTCTGTTTTTTTTTTTTTTTTTTTTTTGTTTACCAAACAGCTTTATTGATTGAAAACCAAGTTACAACTTGTACTTAGCGGTAAAAAATTCCATTACATAGTATAGTCCAAGTGCATATACAAGATTTTGCTGTCGTATTTTACATACATAAACATCATAACATAATTAAACCATAACAAATAACATTGTGTCTAACATTGTCAGAATTAGCTGCATCTTCCCTTCGCTTATAAGCTTAGAGAGGCGTCAATGAGTGTCACCACCAGCTGCTAGGACATCTATTGGGGTGTAGGAACTAATCTAATCTATAGGGTGAGGTGATTGTTAAATTCCAGTTTTTATGTATGATTCCCATATTGCCTTCATCTGGATGTACGTGTCCCCCCTTTTATTTTTAATGTAAGCGTATTCCTCCAGATCCAGTAATTGACAAAATTTATGATGCCATTGTGCTAGAGTAGGAATTTCCCTATTCCTCCAATTTTTTGCTATCAGGGTTTTGAAACTGTCGTTTGCTATGAATATTAAGTTCCTGTTATATATAGGTAGTTTACCAGGGGTGATATTAAATAGCCAAATATTTGGGTCTAATGGAAGTATCACTTCCAGCATGTTCGACGTCTCTTTTGCTATCATCTCCTACATTTTTACAAGTGGAGGACAGGTCCGACAGATATGTGTCATATTTCCTGGAGACGTACCACATCTCCAGCATCTCTCGCTGCTGGACGGAAATATATTGTGGATTGTAGAGGGGGTAAGATACCACCTCTGAATAATTTTGAGGTTCAATTCTATTAATCTGCTAGAAGCCGAAATCTTAGTTATGGAGGAGTACATACGCGTCCTGTCATTGTGTGTCAGTTCTAAGTTGAGTTCTCTCTCCCAACTATCTATATAATGTGGTATGTTTGGCGTTGCCTGCAGGATAGAATAGGTGAGAGCGAGGGTTCTCCTAACAGGAGTGGAAGATTTGCACAACACCTCGAATGGAGTTAATGGACGTAATAGATTTCTTCTGTCGCTGTGTTTATGAATGTACGAAGGACATTGTCTTAATATAAACCAGTCAATAAATATGGAAAACCCATCATCTATTAGTTCTTTGGGGGGATATAATTTTTGTTCATTTCCCAGATGTACCATCATCAATGCTCATTGATGTTTTATGGAGTGGGGACCCCCCAATAATCTAGCCCCTGGGGCAAAGTCTACATTATCAGAAAAGGGGGTCAGGGGGGAAAACCTGGACGATACGTGGGGGTACTCTATGAGAATTTTTTCCCATTTCTTAATTGTCTCTGAGATAATTGCACTTTGAGCAATGTTCGTTGATAACACAGTACGCCTCTGTCAACACAATACTCCTAAATGTCTCTGTTCAGATATATCATGTTCCAATTTTACCCATGCCTTGTAGTCGTAACTAGTAAACCAATCCACCACCCTCTGCATAAAGATCGCTTGTCTGTATTTTTTAAAGTTAGGAACCCCAAGCCCTCCATTTTTAATATGTAAACACATAAGCTTTTTTGTTAATTCTGGCTTTGCGCCTGTCCCATATATAATCAAAAATGTTATTTTGTAGATTAGTTAGAAAGTTCAGAGGGAGAGGGATGGGTAGGGTTTGGAGTAAATATAGTATACATGGGAGGATGTTCATCTTTATTGTGTTTATTCTTCCTAACCATGTGATGTGTTGGGTGCACCACAAGGACATGTCTGTTACTATAAATTTCTGCAGAGTTTTATAATTAAGTAGGAACATTTCCGGGATGGAAGGGGCAAGCATGATCCCCAAGTATTTTAAACTAGATTTTTGTAATCGAAAAGAGCAGATGTCTTGTATATGTGCTGTAAGTTGCTCAGGCTTATTTTTATTGACTAGGAAATTGGAAGCAACACAAAATTGGTCTAGCTCTTTTAATAACTGAGGGACCAAAACAATTGGGGATGTGAGGAAGAAAAGAATGTCGTCTGTGTATGGTAGTGTCTTGTGTTCTGTGTCTTTGATATGGATACCTGTAATGTCCGTGTTTGATCTTATCCTTGACGCGAGCGCCTCCACCACACAAGAAAACAGCAGGGGCGACAATGGGCACCACTGTCTGGTCCCGTTAGATATGTGGAAAGTGCTCAAAAGGATACCATTCACTTTGACTTTAGCCATTGGAGATGTATAAAGAGCCATAATATTGGATACAAAAGTATCACCTACCCCAAATTTTTGAAGTGTCTTGCATAAGAATAGCCAACTGACGCGGTCAAGCGCTTTCTCCGTTGAAACCACCACCGCAGGTATCTTGTGTGTTTGTATATGGTTTATAAGGTGGGTAGCCCTAACCGTGTTGTCTTTAGCTTCTCGCACATGTATGAAGCCCACCTGGTCATTACATATTATGGAAGGTAGGACTAAACTAAATCTATTCGCTAACACTTTTGCATACATTTTTAGGTCTGAATTCAGAAAGGAGATTTTCAGTTTTATTGGGGGGTTTGCCCTGTTTCAGAAGAACTGTTATATGAGCTTCCAGGCCTACTTCCGTAAAGGGAGAGTCTTCTGATATGTCATTGAAAAGGGTTAACATGTGGGGTATTAGTATATCTTAATATTTTTTAAAGTAATGGTTATTGAATCCGTCCGGTCCAGGGGCTTTATTTGCCGGGAGTTGATTTATTACATTTTTGACTTTGTTAAACATTATTGGTTCGTTAAGGGTATGATTTTGATCTGGGGACAGCTGAGGGAGGGATACATTGTTTAAATAATCTTGGATGTATTTATGTTTGTCTGCATGACTGACTCACTATGTAAGTTGTAGAGTTGTTCATAGTATAACCTAAAGGCTTCTGCTATCTGTTCCGAGGTGTTTACCTCTTTATTTTGTTTATTATAGAGTGTTAGGATATAATTCCTGTTAATCTTCCTTTTCAGTTGCCTAGCCAAGATAGGGCCACTTTTATTGTCCCCCTCAAAATATTTTTGATGCAGTTTAAATGCATGTTGTTTGCATTCTTTCCCCATCAGTAGATTAATCTGTGCTCTACAGTCTGCTATTTTCTGGTGTATATCTGGTTGTAGTGGGTGTGCTCCAAGTCGGCTTTCAAGGAACGCTAGTGAGTTAAGCGTATCGTTAAGAAGTTTGTTAGCTTGTTTGACTCAGTGTGATTGTATACTGATAAGTTCTCCTCTAATAACCGTCTTATTGGCGTCCCATATCATTCTAATGTCTACTGTAGGGTGTGTGTTTGTGTTGATATTTAAGTACTCTATAATGACTTTTTCTATGCATTGGTAATGAACTGGGTATTCAATAATGCTATCTTCCATTCTCCAAACATTCTGTCATATAGGCATATGTGACCAATTAAATTCACATCTGACCGGAATGGTCGAACCAGGAGTTGGGGAGAATCCTTAAATGGGTGACCCTAGCTAAATTAGTAACGTCCACCATGAAATAATCAATATGGGAGTGCCTATGATGTGGGTTAGAGTAGAAAGTATATTCTTTACTGTCAGGGTATGTTACTCTCCATGCGTCGTGCATGGTAAGGTCTTTCATGTATGTTTTAACTGAGTTGATCACTCTATGTGGAACGGAGGAGGTATGGTTGGAGTTATCCAATATAGGGTTCATCGTGAGGTTAAAATCCCCCCCCACATTATTACTACGCCTCTAGACACCTCCAGCACCAGGTTTGTCAAATGTTTAAAGAAAGTATCCTGTTTTAAATTAGGTGCATATACATTTATTAAAGTGACTGTGGAGTTATAAAGTTTCCCAGCAAGACAAGGTATCGCCTGTTTTTATCAGCATATTTCTTAATTAGACTAAATGAGATCCTTCTATTAATGAGAATGCCCCCGCCATTTGTTTTGCTAGTGTTTGAGGCATAGCATGTGGTTCCAAATTTACAGGCAAAGGTTTTAGGTTTCCTTCCCCTAATAAAATGGGTTTCCTGCACAAAAATCACATCTCCTTTTTTCTGTTTATAGGGACACTGAACCCAATTTTTTTCTTTCGTGATTCAGATAGAGCATGAAATTATTTTTTTTTTTAAATTTTCAAAAAGCTTTATTGAATAGCTTAAAGTGCACAATAGAAACATAACATAACACAAATCAATTCACTTAAGTGTACAGAGTAGAATCAAGTTTTGTACATATCCAACATATGAATTATTTTTCTTTTCACATAAGAGTCAATTGTATCCAATGAAACAACTTACTTTCTTTTGTACTTAGGGTAAAAGATTTCATAGGAGGTATTTTCATCTCATATGCAAAGCAATATAAATTAATACTGTAGCTGAGTATTGCAAGGATGTGTATTCCCTATGTTGCAGTTTAAATGTGTGATGTATGGTAATGATACATTACTCCCAGCAGAATCTGTGTAGCCTGCACACCACATGAGTACAGTACAGAAGTGAAAGAACAGAAGGCAGGAAAAGAGAGAAAGAAGAAAAGGGGAGAAGAAGGGGAGAGAAAAAAAAAGGGGGAAGAGAGGGGAAATAGGGTAATGGGTATAGGTACATCCAAGGGGGAAGGAACCAGTCCATAGACCTTAGTGGTTATTAAGTACCTGCAGGTACCTAAAGAGTTTTAAGGAGCCACATACTCCAGATCATCCAGTATTTGTTCATACGCTCAGTCGCGTTATAGTAGCCCCATTCCATAGAAGCTAAGTAGTCTATGAGTTGTGTTAACTGAGCCAAAGTAGGAGCCTCCGTCTTTTTCCATGCCCTAGCAATACAGACTTTCGCAGCAATCAGAATCACAGCTATTAACTTTTGTTGAGAGTTTGGCAAATCTTGTAGACCTATATGTAGAAGAGCCAGAGCAGGAGACCTGGGAAATGAAAAACCTAGGTCTGTGAGTAAGGAAAATGTCTCGTCCCACAGAGGGGCAATTTTTTCACAGGACCACCATATATGAATATCAGAGCCCTGTTGACCGCATTCCCTCCAGCACTGCTGAGAAGCAGAGGGATAGATCTTAGATAGTTTAAGGGGAGTTATATACCATTTTAGGAGGACTTTAAAGTAGTTCTCTAAGTGTGATACACAATGTATGGCCGATTTAGTAATTGTTGTCGCATGCAGGGGCGTATTTAGGGTTTGTGCTGCCCTAGGCACTCAAAATTCTGCTGCCCCCCCCTAGGTTTTAGGCTGTTTTTCGGCCACACTATTTTTTGGTCAGGGTATTGTGACTTTTTTTAGGAAATGTATGTATATATATATATATATATATATATATATATATATATATATATATATATATATATATATATACATATATACATATATACACACACACACGCATACATTATATATATATATATATATATATATATATATATATACACACACACACGCATACATTATATATATATATATATATATATACACACACACACACACACACACACACACACACACACACACACACACATATATATATATACACACACACACGCATACATTATATATATATATATATATATATACACACACACACACGCATACATTATATATATATATATATATATATATATATATATATATATATATACACACACACACACGCATACATTATATATATATATATACACACACACACACGCATACATTATATATATATATATATATATATATATATATATATATATATATATACACACACACACACACACACACACACACACACACACACAATGTTTTGAAGAACACAAATTGTTTTGAAGAAAATAAGGGGAGAAGAGTAAGGAAGCAAAATAAAAAGTTTCATAGGAAATCAAAAGTTAAATACATTACTGAAAAAGCACTTTATGCTGTACTGTGACACTGGCAGCTGCAATTTATACTCTCTGCTCAGTGAACTTAACCCTAAAAGCTCTGCATGTTGTTTTATGTGTAGAGCTTGTAGGGTTAAGTTCCTGTAGCACGGAGAATGTAAATTGCAGCTGCCAGTGTCTATAGTCTGCAGCACTTGATTTATTATTAGTTAGATAGCGGTGGTGGCCATGCCGTAAAAAAGCACACAACAATGAATTATGTGGCTGGCAAATACAAGCAGGCAGCGGCAGGATAAGAAGAGACATGCGGGGAGCCCGGGAGAGGAATGTAAAGAAACAACAACTGTACAGCAGGCTCCTTCACTGAGTGTGCACCAACACATCGACTATAAGAAACAGCAAAACCTTGCTTCATTACAAAGCTGAATCTAACACTGGCTCCTTAGAACGTGTGATAAACTATTGGAATTAAACATGCCTTTCTATATGAAAGAAAACATTAAAAGTCATACGGTACAAAAACATCACACACACTGCAATACCCCGTGTGCACACAGCTATGGCTATTAAATTATTGAACGATTTAACTATTTGCAGAGTTGCTATAACCATCATGATCAAGAGGTTAATTTATTCAAACCCCCTGGCCCTGCTGCTCAAATGATCTAACGCATGACTCAAGAAATACCCTATTTATTTACTATTATATTATTTACATTTTCCCCAAGTGCACACTACACATCTACTTTGCAGCACGTATCAGTGATATCACATATGTTAGATTGCTCATTTCTATTAAGATTATACGTTGAATAAATTAACCTCTTGATAGCTATAAGTATAAACTTATAGCCATCAAGTCAGAGGTTGATTTATTCAACGTATAATCTTAATAGAAATGAGCAATCTAACATATGTGATATCATGAGGATATAAAAGCAACAACGGGCGCCAACATAGTGTGAATCAGTTTACATCAGCTGAGAAATAAAGTATACGAAATATACTCACAAGTGGAGTGGCACCTTAAATCAACAAGGTGCGTGCAGGCAGGCTGACATTCAAAACCAGCAGTCAGTTCGCTGGAGGTCTCACCTGGGAAACCTATGGATTGATGAAGACAGGTGTGGCTTACGTCAGCTGTGGATCGTTTGAGAGGCCGGAATACCAGTGGAGAGGTGCAAACAACTGTGGATACTTTCTCCAGATGATCGTATTCGTACAATCAGATTTAATCCCAAATGAAATGGTGATTGTCCAAATAAGGAAAAGTGTTCGATATCCAACCAAATATAAAATCAATAGGACATCAATATAAAATAGCAAAGAAACCGGGTCTGTATAAAAACAGAATATTTTATTTGCTACGCGTTTCTCAGTCCGTAAAGGACCGTTTCCTCAGGCATATACATAGGTGTTTCACAGGTGACTATTTATACCTGATAATGACCCGGAATCTAATCTGGAGGTCATCTCCAAACAATTGTACATTAAAAAATATATTATTAAAAACAAAGTAATAAAAGTGTCATATTGAGCATTGTTCGGAAATGATATACATGTCTTAAAAAAAACATAATTTATAGAAATTTTTTGCAAGTAACTGTTTAAAAGCATGTTTGCACTAGTGATGTGACCTGTAATAATGTTACTGAAAATGCATCACCCTAACTAATGTGCTCAGTAAGTGATCATTTCAAAAATAGGGTAGTTAGGAACTGGCGTAAAAACCATTAAAAAAAAGAGAACAGCGCTTTATTTATCTTCAAAATATTTTAGGCTTCAATAAAGTTCTAGGTTGGGCTCGAACTCTTGACCCTATGTGTGCTAGGTTTGTGTTTATCTAAAAGAGCTAATCAAATGTAATGACAAATTAGGTAATGATGGTCTAGATATACCAGAAACATGCCAAAGTTATAGTATGAAATAGATACCGAAAATTATACGGGTACCAATTTGTTGAACAATTATTATAGAGAGGCATCATGATTTGTTACATGAATAGTATAATTGGACAATAACATAAAAAACAATCCCCAAAAAAGGGGAACAGCGCTTTATCTATCTTGAAAATAATTTGAGATTCAATAGATTTCCAGGTTGGGCTCAAACCCATGACCTTATGTATACTAGGTTTGTACTTATCTAAAAGAGCTAATCGGAAGTAATAACAAATTGTGTGATGTTGGTCTCGATATACCAAAGACATGCCAAAGTTATAGTAAGAAATAAAAGCAGAAAACTATCATAGTACCAATTTGTTGAACAATTGTTATTGCATAGCAACATGACTTGTTGCAAGAAGCAAACATGGTAATGAATATTAGATAGATGTTATTGGATTCTGAATGAGACTAAAAACATACTTCACTATGTATATTGTATGATAATTGTTAATAAAATAATATATTTGTGTATGCGGTATAGTGGTCGCAAGAGTGAGTTGGATTTAGCAATGAAGATATATGGTAGTGATGGTGTTGTAGTTGGAAATAATATAGGTCTGATGTGAAAAAAATGATTAATGGTGAATTTCTCACCGGTTGTGGGGTGGACACGAACTCGTGTCCTTGTGTATGGCAAACCTATACTTGGTCTGATGGGCTATCTGTGAATGGCAGATTATATAAGGATCTGGGTTTACTATACTCTGAACTGGTGGGTGGATCTTATATATTATTAAGGACTAATTACAATGTTTGGTCTAATTCATTCTCTTTGTATGTATGTACCTGAAATAATGTTTGAGTAATACAGATGTGTTTATAAAACCGGTGCAGTCTATTTGATGTATACAAAGTATAATATGTAATAAATTCTCTGTATTTGATGGTAATGTGAATAAATTAAATGAAAGCTGCAAAAATCAACATTGGCATTCAAACCCTGGGGGTACAGTGTTTTGAGTTTATGTATCCAATATGTTTCTAATTGTCTAAGTTTAATTAGACGATCGTAATCTGTCGAGGGGGGTACATGATCTATTGGAATGATTTTGAAAATGTCTGATCTACCATCATGTATCATTTCACAATGATTAGGAACACTATGGTTAATTTTACTTTTCTTACAATTCTTGCAGTTGCGATAATTTTCACCCCAACGGGTGCGTATGTTTCTAGTAGTACGTCCAATATATTGGACACCACATACACAGTTTAAAAGATAAACAATGTACTTCGATTCGCAATTGAGACGATGTGAGATCCGGTAAGTAAGACCGGTGGTATTAGATTTAAATGTTTTTTGGGAACTGATAAATTTACACATATTACATCCTCTCTTGCCACATTTATAAGAACCATATGATCTTAAAAAGTTCAGAGTTTTTTTCGGATTATTAAGAGAAGATTGGCAATGTTTGACCCTTTTACTTGGTGCTAATTTGTTCCTAAGGGTTGGTGCCCGTCTATAGACGATTTTTGGTCTTTCTTTCACTATATTTGTCAATAAAGGATCCTTTTGGATAATGTTCCAATGTTTGTACAATATATTGCAAATTTTTTTGTGGTTACTGTTGTATTGTGTTATAAAAAGAGGTTCGCTATCTACCTTAGCATTAGTGGGATCACTGGAATTAGTTGTTTTGTTTTCAAATTTGTTAAAAAAGAGATTTCTGTCTAGATCTCGTGCTCTATTAAGACAACGATCAAGTAGGTCTATAGGGTATCCCTTGTCAAGAAAACGTTGGTATAGAATCTTGCTTTGTGACTCAAAGGTGTTAATATCTGAGCAATTCCTCCGTATTCTTTGGAATTGACTGAAAGGGATATTTCTTTTCCACCCCATGTGGTGGTTACTGGAAAAATCCAGGTAACTGTTGCTGTCAACCTTCTTAAAGAAGGTTTGGGAGACAACATTCCCTGTGCTATCCCAGCTCAACAGTAGATCTAAATACTCTATGGTACAATTCTGAATGTTTGCTGTAAACGTGAGACCCATGTGGTTGGTATTTAGGTGTTCAACTATGGAATTGGCTGATGTGAGATCCCCTCTTAAAGTAAAGATAAGGTCGTCAATGTAGCGGCCATAGAATACCAGGTTCGCCCAAAAGCCTGCGGAATAAATATATACCAATATATTTATTCCGCAGGCTTTTGGGCGAACCTGGTATTCTATGGCCGCTACATTGACGACCTTATCTTTATTTGAAGAGGGGATCTCACATCAGCCAATTCCATAGTTGAACACCTAAATACCAACCACATGGGTCTCACGTTTACAGCAAACATTCAGAATTGTACCATAGAGTATTTAGATCTACTGTTGAGCTGGGATAGCACAGGGAATGTTGTCTCCCAAACCTTCTTTAAGAAGGTTGACAGCAACAGTTACCTGGATTTTTCCAGTAACCACCACATGGGGTGAAAAAGAAATATCCCTTTCAGTCAATTCCAAAGAATACGGAGAATTTGCTCAGATATTAACACCTTTGAGTCACAAAGCAAGATTCTATACCAACGTTTTCTTGACAAGGGATACCCTATAGACCTACTTGATCGTTGTCTTAATAGAGCACGAGATCTAGACAGAAATCTCTTTTTTAACAAATTTGAAAACAAAACAACTAATTCCAGTGATCCCACTAATGCTAAGGTAGATAGCGAACCTCTTTTTATAACACAATACAACAGTAACCACAAAAAAATTTGCAATATATTGTACAAACATTGGAACATTATCCAAAAGGATCCTTTATTGACAAATATAGTGAAAGAAAGACCAAAAATCGTCTATAGACGGGCACCAACCCTTAGGAACAAATTAGCACCAAGTAAAAGGGTCAAACATTGCCAATCTTCTCTTAATAATCCGAAAAAAACTCTGAACTTTTTAAGATCATATGGTTCTTATAAATGTGGCAAGAGAGGATGTAATATGTGTAAATTTATCAGTTCCCAAAAAACATTTAAATCTAATACCACCGGTCTTACTTACCGGATCTCACATCGTCTCAATTGCGAATCGAAGTACATTGTTTATCTTTTAAACTGTGTATGTGGTGTCCAATATATTGGACGTACTACTAGAAACATACGCACCCGTTGGGGTGAACATTATCGCAACTGCAAGAATTGTAAGAAAAGTAAAATTAACCATAGTGTTCCTAATCATTGTGAAATGATACATGATGGTAGATCAGACATTTTCAAAATCATTCCAATAGATCATGTACCCCCCTCGACAGATTACGATCGTCTAATTAAACTTAGACAATTAGAAACATATTGGATACATAAACTCAAAACACTGTACCCCCAGGGTTTGAATGCCAATGTTGATTTGGCAGCTTTCATTTAATTTATTCACATTACCATCAAATACAGAGAATTTATTACATATTATACTTTGTATACATCAAATAGACTGCACCGGTTTTATAAACACATCTGTATTACTCAAACATTATTTCAGGTACATACATACAAAGAGAATGAATTAGACCAAACATTGTAATTAGTCCTTAATAATATATAAGATCCACCCACCAGTTCAGAGTATAGTAAACCCAGATCCTTATATAATCTGCCATTCACAGATAGCCCATCAGACCAAGTATAGGTTTGCCATACACAAGGACACGAGTTCGTGTCCACCCCACAACCGGTGAGAAATTCACCATTAATCAATTTTTTCACATCAGACCTATATTATTTCCAACTACAACACCATCACTACCATATATCTTCATTGCTAAATCCAACTCACTCTTGCGACCACTATACCGCATACACAAATATATTATTTTATTAACAATTATCATACAATATATATAGTGAAGTATGTTTTTAGTCTCATTCAGAATCCAATAACATCTATCTAATATTCATTACCATGTTTGCTTCTTGCAACAAGTCATGTTGCTATGCAATAACAATTGTTCAACAAATTGGTACTATGATAGTTTTCTGATTTTATTTCTTACTATAACTTTGGCATGTCTTTGGTATATCAAGACCAACATCACACAATTTGTTATTACTTCCGATTAGCTCTTTTAGATAAGTACAAACCTAGTATACATAAGGTCATGGGTTTGAGCCCAACCTGGAAATCTATTGAATCTCAAATTATTTTCAAGATAGATAAAGCGCTGTTCCCCTTTTTTGGGGATTGTTTTTTATGTTATTGTCCAATTATACTATTCATGTAACAAATCATGATGCCTCTCTATAATAATTGTTCAACAAATTGGTACCCGTATAATTTTCGGTATCTATTTCATACTATAACTTTGGCATGTTTCTGGTATATCTAGACCATCATTACCTAATTTGTCATTACATTTGATTAGCTCTTTTAGATAAACACAAACCTAGCACACATAGGGTCAAGAGTTCGAGCCCAACCTAGAACTTTATTGAAGCCTAAAATATTTTGAAGATAAATAAAGCGCTGTTCTCTTTTTTTTAATGGTTTTTACGCCAGTTCCTAACTACCCTATTTTTGAAATGATCACTTACTGAGCACATTAGTTAGGGTGATGCATTTTCAGTAACATTATTACAGGTCACATCACTAGTGCAAACATGCTTTTAAACAGTTACTTGCAAAAAATTTCTATAAATTATGTTTTTTTTAAGACATGTATATCATTTCCGAACAATGCTCAATATGACACTTTTATTACTTTGTTTTTAATAATATATTTTTTAATGTACAATTGTTTGGAGATGACCTCCAGATTAGATTCCGGGTCATTATCAGGTATAAATAGTCACCTGTGAAACACCTATGTATATGCCTGAGGAAACGGTCCTTTACGGACTGAGAAACGCGTAGCAAATAAAATATTCTGTTTTTATACAGACCCGGTTTCTTTGCTATTTTATATTGATGTCCTATTGATTTTATATTTGGTTGGATATCGAACACTTTTCCTTATTTGGACAATCACCATTTCATTTGGGATTAAATCTGATTGTACGAATACGATCATCTGGAGAAAGTATCCACAGTTGTTTGCACCTCTCCACTGGTATTCCGGCCTCTCAAACGATCCACAGCTGACGTAAGCCACACCTGTCTTCATCAATCCATAGGTTTCCCGGGTGAGACCTCCAGCGAACTGACTGCTGGTTTTGAATGTCAGCCTGCCTGCACGCACCTTGTTGATTTAAGGTGCCACTCCACTTGTGAGTATATTTCGTATACTTTATTTCTCAGCTGATGTAAACTGATTCACACTATGTTGGCGCCCGTTGTTGCTTTTATATCCTCACAGATTCATTGATCCAGTACACCGTGGACACAAGCGGAGCAAGCCTTTCTATCACGAACTCTTGATTGTTACCATATCCTTTATTTTGAAGTGGACTGTCCATTGTCTGTTTCCACTCACTCTCTTATAAGTCTTGGACTTTTTAAGTACACTGGACACTGGGACACTTATACATATTTATATGTTCAAATTGCACAAGTGTTTTTTTATATGTTGATTTTTTATGTTTATTTTTATATATATTTTTTTCTCCTTTTAAAGCATTATTTTGCTTCAAACACACCACAGTGGATGGTGTTACCACACACTGAGCCAAGTTGTCAATTCGTCTATCAACCAATTTTTTATCTTTATTTGCACAACACCCACTTTCTATCTAAGCAGATACACCACGATTTTTACACCATCACATGTTTCTTTAGTAGCGCGTCCCCTTAGTTTTTTCTTCTACAGAATTAACTTTACTACTATTCAGTTCTCATATGTGATATCACTGATACGTGCTGCAAAGTAGATGTGTAGTGTGCACTTGGGGAAAATGTAAATAATATAATAGTAAATAGGTCATGCGAACAACCCCAGGCTGGATTGCTAAAGTGCATGCCACGGCCAGTTTTATTACCTTAGTCTGACTCTGACAAGTGCTTCCTTCCGAATCCGTTCCAACTTCCACTTCACAACTGACAGTCTCAGTCAGTCTTTATCCACCCTCTGTAACTATACACAGAGCACTCGCCGGCGCCACTCATACCTCCAGCCCTCCACAGACAGTACTGCACAACACATTTGAGAGTGCACCTGCCCCGCCCCTCAGAAAAGTTCCCGGGCAAAAAAAAACAACTTTTTTTTAAAATGTAAAATAACGACTCGACTTGTAAAAAAATGTTTTAATAACCCCACATATTTAGAGCAGTAGCGGCCAAGTGCCGCCCCCCCCAAAACCTGCCGCCCTAGGCACTGGCCTTGTCGGCCTATGCGTTAACACGCCCCTGGTCGCATGGTCTACGTCTTCTAGGGTAATCTGGACATTCATCTCACGACCCCACGCCTTTATCTGCCATGGTATTGTCTCACTGAAATAATTTAGAAGGATTATGTGGTGATTCGTAAGAGGTCTTATAAGCTTGGTCCCTTGTGTCCATCTTTTTTCCCAGTTAGTGTTTTCCCTAAGATTTGTCTTGGGGAATCCCCAAGCCTGGCAATATCTCAATATTCTGTGGCTTTCAAACATAAGCCACCTGGGAGCCTCATCCACTCGGTCCACTATTTGCCTAGATGTCAGCATCCTCTTTTGGTGATAGAGGTCTCCTGTACAAATAATGTTCCATGAGGACCAGTCATGTACATGAATATTTGGAAGGCCTGTCAAAAGACCCTGAAGACTGTGGATTAGTGAGGGGTGTGGAGCTATTCTCTTATAGTGTCTAAGTCTATGCCAGGTCTGGCAATTGTCAAGGATTATGCTGTTTGTGATTAACAGATCAGGGAGCCTATGTTTGGCAACCCAAATTAGGTCTTTTAGGTGAAGATACTTAGGAATGACAGCAGCTTCAATCAGAAACCATGCAGGTTTCTCTTCTTCATTGCTCCAACCAGCGATATGGGTCAATCTAGTAGCGTCATGATATAAGTATATATTGGGAAAAGCAATGCAGCCTCTGCATATAGGCCGTTGGAGAATACGATATGCCACTCTCGGTTGTTTGCCTTTCCACACATAGTTAATGAACAAGGAGTGGAACTGAGAGAGGTAGACTTTCGGGATAGTGAAAGGTATGCACCGAAAAAGAGGTAGAGGATTTTGGGCAGGATGGACATTTTCAAGGTAGAGATTCATCCCATCCATGAGATTTCCCTCAAATCCCACCTCTGCAGGAGTTTCTTGATTTCAGCGATCAGTGGCTCAAAGTTGTGCTTAATGACCTTAGTGATATCAGGGCCAAGCAATATCCCTAGATGTTTTATAAGTTCCATATGCCAGGTGAAAGAGAATCGGGTTTTGAGGTTTGTCAGGGTAACTGGGTCTATATTGATAGCCAAGGCTTCAGTCTTGAGTACATTTACTTTATAGAGACTTAGAGTCCCAAAAAATTCTAGAGTCTTAAAGACTTCTGGTATTGAAGAGCTTGGGTTAGTTAACAAGACCGTTAGATCATCTGCGAAGAGAGCAATCTTCTCAAGCCTCTCACCTATCATTACTACTTCAATTCTTTGGGAGCGTCTAATTTCCTGAGCTAGTGGTTCCATGGCTATCGCAAAAATCAAGGGCGAAAGAGGGCAACCTTGGTGGGTGCCATTCGCTATGGAAAAAGGTTTAGATCTAAAGCCTACTCCTCTAATAGTTGCAAAAGGCGCAGAGTATAGTGCTTGAACCATTTTAATGAATGGTGGGGGAAAGCCAAATGTCCTCAAAACCTGCCAAATGTACTCCCATCGGACCCTGTTGAACGCTTTTTCAGCGTCCAGTGACAGGGCCACAACGGAAATTCCCCGTTTAGCTGATTCCGAAAAGACCTGTAGCAATTTACTGGTATTGTCAGGCCCTTGCCTACCAAAGGTGAAGCCAACTTGGTCTATCTGGATTATATTGGGCAGCATATGGACAATCCTATTAGCCAATAGTTTAGAGTAAAGCTTGACATCTAAATTTATGAGCGAGATAGGTCTGTAACTGGTACAGTACAAGGGGTCTTTCTCAGGTTTAGGGATTGTAATAATAGATGCTTTCAGGAACTCTTTAGAGAAACTACCCGAATTGGCCACTTCAGTAAATAAGGAACATAAAATGGGAGCCAAGTGTCATCTGAATTCCTTATAGAAGGAGCCAGTAAAGCCATCTGGTCCAGGAGACTTGTTTGGCTTGGGCTGAGAGATGACCTTATATATTTCCTTGTTGGTGAATGGAAGCAGAAGTGCGCTTCTTGCATCCTTCGAAAGTTCAGGGAGATCAAGGGTATCCAGAAACCCCTGAATCCTATTCATAGGGGGTGTAGCTAAATTTTCTGCCTCTATATTATATAGCTTATAATAGTAATCGGCGAAGGCATCACCTATCGCTTCAGGTGCTAAGATTTTGGACCCTTTGACATCTATGGTCTGAATCCTGGAATGAGCAGTCCTAGCATTAAGCTGTCGCAAGAAGCTCATTCGCCTTATTGCCCTTAAAATACATTAGTTGTTTAAATTTTGCTAAATTAGCTTTAACTTTATCTTGTTCCAGCTGGAGAATTTGCTGTCTAAGGATACCAATTTCATCTGACACGGAAACGGAAGGATTACTTCTGTTGTTTTTCTCTAAGTTTCTTAGGTTCGCTACCAGTTGACCCAAAGGGCCTCCCCTGTTTTTCTTAAATCTGAAAAATTCAGAAATACAGAATCCCCTAATAAATGCCTTTAGTGCCCCCCATAAAGTTTGGGAAGAAGTCTGCTCTGGTTTAATGAATTGAATAAATTCCTCAAGCACTTTAGTAAGGGAATCCCGAAATCCTGGCTCTTCCCATAAAGAGTTAGGAAATCTCCATGTGTGTCCACCTTTACGGGCTATCGCCGGGAAAATATCAAAGGACACTGCATCATGGTCCGACCAAGTACAAAGATGTATACGAGAATTCATAAAAAAATGGTCCAGCCTGGAATAAGATTTATGTGGGTTAGAGAAAAAAGTAAAATCCCTATCTTCAGGATGACATGACCACCAGACATCATATAGATCATGTCTTGCAATCAGAGACCAAAATTTGGCTGCTGTAGAGCTAGTATAGGAATCAACGGATTTACCAGACATAAGTTTCTTATCTAGTTTAGGGTCCCCAAGGACATTGATGTCGCCACCTATTATAATGTGTCCCTGTCTTACCAATTTCGCCTTATTTAGGACAGTTGTGAGAAACTGTAACTGCTGTTGATTAGGTGCATATAAATTGACCAGAGTGTACAAATTGCCATTAAGTTTACAAACACAGATGATAAATCTTCCCTCTGGGTCTTTTTCTAGATAGATTTGGTCGAACTGGAGATCTTTATGTAAGAGTATTGCAACTCCTCTAGTTTTGTCAGTGTAGGAGGCTCTAATAGGGTCTGGATACAAAGAGGACCAGATGGGGCTGGTCTATAGTCCAATGGGTCTCCTGAAGGAGCAGGACATCTACCTTAAGCCTTTTGCCATAGGCCGTCAATAGACTGCGCTTACCAGGTCAATTTAGACCCTTAGGCCTAGATTTAGAGTTTGGCGGTAGCCGTGAAAACCAGCGTTAGAGGCTCCTAACGCTGGTTTTAGGCTACCGCCGGTATTTGGAGTCACTCAAAATAGGGTCTAACGCTCACTTTTCAGCCGCGACTTTTCCATACCGCAGATCCCCTTACGTCAATTGCGTATCCTATCTTTTCAATGGGATCTTCCTAACTCCGGTATTTAGAGTCGTTTCTGAAGTGAGCGTTAGACATCTAACGACAAAACTCCAGCCGCAGGAAAAAAGTCAGTAGTTAAGAGCTTTCTGGGCTAACGCCGGTTCATAAAGCTCTTAACTACTGTACCCTAAAGTACACTAACACCCATAAACTACCTATGTACCCCTAAACTGAGGTCCCCCCACATCGCTGCAACTCGATTAAATTTTTTTAACCCCTAATCTGCCGACCGCCACCTACGTTATACTTATGTACCCCTAATCTGCTGCCCCTAACCCCGCCGACCCCTGTATTATATTTATTAACCCCTAACCTGCCCCCCACAACGTCGCCGCCAGCTACTTACAATAATTAACCCCTAATCTGCCGACCGCAAAGCGCCGCCACCTACGTTATCCTTATGTACCCCTAATCTGCTGCCCCTAACACCGCCGACCCCTATATTATATTTATTAACCCCTAATCTGCCCCCCTCAACGTCGCCTCCACCTGCCTACACTTATTAACCCCTAATCTGCCGAGCGGACTTGAGCGCTACTATAATAAAGTTATTAACCCCTAATCCGCCTCACTAACCCTATCATAAATAGTATTAACCCCTAATCTGCCCTCCCTAACATCGCCGACACCTAACTTCAATTATTAACCTCTAATCTGACGACCGGAGCTCACCGCTACTATAATAAATGGATTAACCCCTAAAGCTAAGTCTAACCCTAACACTAACACCCCCCTAACTTAAATATAATTTACATCTAACGAAATTAATTAACTCTTATTAAATAAATTATTCCTATTTAAAGCTAAATACTTACCTGTAAAATACATCCTAATATAGCTACAATATAAATTATAATTACATTGTAGCTATTTTAGGATTAATATTTATTTTACAGGCAACTTTGTAATTATTTTAACCAGGTACAATAGCTATTAAATAGTTAAGAACTATTTAATAGTTACCTAGTTAAAATAATAACAAAATTACCTGTAAAATAAATCCTAACCTAAGTTATAATTAAACCTAACACTACCCTATCAATAAATTAATTAAATAAAATACCTACAATTACCTACAATAAAACCTAACACTACACTATCAATAAATAAATTAAATACAATTCCTACAAATAACTACAATTACATAAACTAACTAAAGTACAAAAAATAAAAAAGAAATAAGTTACAAAAAATAAAAAAATATATACAAACATAAGAAAAATATTACAACAATTTTAAACTAATTACACCTACTCTAAGCCCCCTAATAAAATAACAAAGACCCCCAAAATAAAAAAAATGCCCTACCCTATTCTAAATTAATAAAGTTAAAAGCTCTTTTACCTTACCAGCCCTGAACAGGGCCCTTTGCGGGGCATGCCCCAAGAAAATCAGCTCTTTTGCCTGTAAAAAAAAACATACAATACCCCCCCCAACATTACAACCCACCACCCACATACCCCTAATCTAACCCAAACCCCCCTTAAATAAACCTAACACTAAGCCCCTGAAGATCTTCCTACCTTGTCTTCACCTCAACAGGTATCACCGATCCGTCCTGGCATCCGGTGCTGAAGAGGTCCAGAAGAGGCTCCAAAGTCTTCCTCCTATCCGGCAAGAAGAGGACATCCGGACCGGCAAACATCTTCATCCAAGCGGCATCTTCGATCTTCTTCCATCCGGTGCGGAGCGGGTCCATGTTGAAGCAGCCGACGCGGATCCATCCTCTTCTTTCGGCGTCTCCCGACGAATGACGGTTCCTTTAAGGGACGTCATCCAAGATGGCGTCCCTCGAATTCCGATTGGCTGATAGGATTCTATCAGCCAATCGGAATTAAGGTAGGAATATTCTGATTGGCTGATGGAATCAGCCAATCAGAATCAAGTTCAATCCGATTGGCTGATCCAATCAGACAATCAGATTGAGCTCGCATTCTATTGGCTGATCGGAACAGCCAATAGAATGCAAGCTCAATCTGATTGGCTGATTGGATCAGCCAATCGGATTGAACTTGATTCTGATTGGCTGATTCCATCAGCCAATCAGAATATTCCTACCTTAATTCCGATTGGCTGATAGAATCCTATCAGCCAATCGGAATTCGAGGGACGCCATCTTGGATGACGTCCCTTAAAGGAACCGTCATTCGTCGGGAGACGCCGAAAGAAGAGGATGGATCCGCGTCGGCTGCTTCAACATGGACCCGCTCCGCACCGGATGGAAGAAGATCGAAGATGCCGCTTGGATGAAGATGTTTGCCGGTCCGGATGTCCTCTTCTTGCCGGATAGGAGGAAGACTTTGGAGCCTCTTCTGGACCTCTTCAGCACCGGATGCCAGGACGGATCGGTGATACCTGTTGAGGTGAAGACAAGGTAGGAAGATCTTCAGGGGCTTAGTGTTAGGTTTATTTAAGGGGGGTTTGGGTTAGATTAGGGGTATGTGGGTGGTGGGTTGTAATGTTGGGGGGGGGGGTATTGTATGTTTTTTTTTTACAGGCAAAAGAGCTGATTTTCTTGGGGCATGCCCCGCAAAGGGCCCTGTTCAGGGCTGGTAAGGTAAAAGAGCTTTTAACTTTATTAATTTAGAATAGGGTAGGGCATTTTTTTTATTTTGGGGGTCTTTGTTATTTTATTAGGGGGCTTAGAGTAGGTGTAATTAGTTTAAAATTGTTGTAATATTTTTCTTATGTTTGTAAATATTTTTTTATTTTTTGTAACTTAGTTCTTTTTTATTTTTTGTACTTTAGTTAGTTTATGTAATTGTAGTTATTTGTAGGAATTGTATTTAATTTATTTATTGATAGTGTAGTGTTAGGTTTTATTGTAGGTAATTGTAGGTATTTTATTTAATTAATTTATTGATAGGGTAGTGTTAGGTTTAATTATAACTTAGGTTAGGATTTATTTTACAGGTAATTTTGTTATTATTTTAACTAGGTAACTATTAAATAGTTCTTAACTATTTAATAGCTATTGTACCTGGTTAAAATAATTACAAAGTTGCCTGTAAAATAAATATTAATCCTAAAATAGCTACAATGTAATTATAATTTATATTGTAGCTATATTAGGATGTATTTTACAGGTAAGTATTTAGCTTTAAATAGGAATAATTTATTTAATAAGAGTTAATTAATTTCGTTAGATGTAAATTATATTTAATTTAGGGGGGTGTTAGTGTTAGGGTTAGACTTAGCTTTAGGGGTTAATCCATTTATTATAGTAGCGGTGAGCTCCGGTCGTCAGATTAGGGGTTAATAATTGAAGTTAGGTGTCGGCGATGTTAGGGAGGGCAGATTAGGGGTTAATACTATTTATTATAGGGTTAGTGAGGCGGATTAGGGGTTAATAACTTTATTATAGTAGCGCTCAGGTCCGCTCGGCAGATTAGGGGTTAATAAGTGTAGGCAGGTGGAGGCGACGTTGAGGGGGGGAGATTAGGGGTTAATAAATATAATATAGGGGTCGGCGGTGTTAGGGGCAGCAGATTAGGGGTACATAGGGATAATGTAAGTTGCGGCGATTTACGGAGCGGAAGAT
This sequence comes from Bombina bombina, assembly GCF_027579735.1. NCBI lineage: Eukaryota > Metazoa > Chordata > Amphibia > Anura > Bombinatoridae > Bombina > Bombina bombina. The sequence continues at coordinate 103,466,744 of NC_069503.1, forward strand.
TAGCGGTTAATAATATAATGCAGGGGTCAGCGATAGCGGGGGCGGCAGAATAGGGGTTAATAAGTGTAAGGTTAGGGGTGTTTAGACTCGGGGTACATGTTAGAGTGTTAGGTGCAGACGTAGGAAGTGTTTCCCCATAGGAAACAATGGGGCTGCGTTAGGAGCTGAACGCGGCTTTTTTGCAGGTGTTAGGTTTTTTTTCAGCTCAAACAGCCCCATTGTTTCCTATGGGGGAATCGTGCACGAGCACATTTTTGAGGCTGGCTGCGTCCGTAAGCAACTCTGGTATCGAGAGTTGCATTTGCGGTAAAAATGCTCTACGCTCCTTTTTTGGAGCCTAACGCAGCATTTTTTTGGACTCTCGATACCAGAGTTATTTTTATGGTGCGGCCAGAAAAAAGCCCGCGTAGCGTTAACAACCCATCTACCGCCAAACTCCAAATCTAGCTGTTAGTATTTAAAGTAAGGAATCTCAGAGAGGTCTCCATATCTGATAGCTGAACCTGGCCAGATAGTTAATCTGTTACTGAGATATACCTTATCTTGTCTAGACTCGTATACTAAAAATACATCAACACCAATATAGTTTCTCTATATAACTTGAACCAACAAAAAGATTAAGCTCTGGAAACAAATAAAAATAGCATATGCGTATTGTTTAGACAAAGATATATTGAGAGCATGAGAAAAATACACTTCAATTCTCATGTATAAAGGCACACCAGATGTAGAGAAAATTCAAAAAAGATACTCTATCAAGACCTATGTAGCAAGACTAGATCCTATATTAATGCAACTTTTTATCCTAAACTCGTTACCAACCTAGCATGGTTTGTCCTGACATAGCAGAATTTATAAACAGATATGAAAAAGCAATATGTATCAAGAGATCCACAAATGTTTGACCTTTAAAGGATAACAAATTATCCAGAGATACAATTTTATAACATCCAAAAAAATAGATCTAGTGATATTGCAAAATATTAGCCATCTTTAGCGGAATAAAAGTGACCTCTCTAAAGTCCAGATGCAGGCAGGATTAACAAAAAGGATAGTCAATGACTGTAATTATATCGCTATAGTCCCGAGTGAGACCACACAGATCCTAGGGATGGCTTGCTCAACGAAAGATGCAATACAAAATAGTATCTACATTTAAATTTCACAAAGTATCTATAACAAGCTTGATGCTAGATCCAAAACAAATGGCTGCAGATAATAACGGTGATAGTATCCCACCAGCCAGCCTGATGCGGAAAGCAGATTTTACCAGGTTTTAACCAGAACCTTCAGTCAGACGCTGTAGCACAGTTATACCCTAGGAGGCATTACCACCCCACAACGGGTAATGTGTAACAGCCTGTGTTACTCAAAAGGTTTAAAGTGTCTCACCAGCGTGTGTCACAAACAGCAGCTGCAGCGTTCCTGCTCTATACTTCTGATGTTGTTAATCCACCTCCTTATGATACGATTCACAACAGTAACGGGAGGGTCGGTGAGGAAAACGCTCTTCCTAACCTGGCGTTATACCAGGTAATCAATTCCATAGACGTAGCTTGCGATGCTGTAGAAAGATACTCGAGCAGTGGGACCCCGTCTCCCTAGGATGCAATGGACATCAGCAGCGGGAGGATCGCTCACATGATTGGAGGAGGGAACACATTCTTTGCGGGTTTGCACTATCCCGGATACCGGATATGATCAGACCGGTACTGTAGCTTGTGGCTTGCAACTTGTAGCACCGTTAGGTTGCGGCTCTGGCAAATGAGCCTATAATACGGCCTCCGTAGATTTCCGCCTTCACGGGCAAAGATAACCTGGCCCAGCTCCCTAGGGTGCCGTGACACCAACAGCGGGAGAGACGGCAAGGGGGTTAGAAAAAACAGGTTGCTGCTACTCCAAGGTCCACGCCATTCTCAGCGTGCTCTGGTTTGCACAGCTCCTCCCTTCCGGAAATCACAACTATCTTGTTCGTGCATAACTGTTCCCCAAGCCTTTTGCCATAGGCCGTCAATAGACTGCACTTACCAGGTGAATTTAGACCCTTAGTATTTAAAGTAAGTAATCTCAGAGAGGTCTCCATAGATGAAACGAAGGCCAAGAGCTAGGGAGAGGTTAAAAAAAAAAAAGGGGGGGAAGGAGGTGAAAATAGAGTGAGAAAAGGGTGAAGGAGGAAGAAATGTGACAATTAAAGATGAGAAGTCAAATAGAGTAAGAGTGTGATGATTGTTACTAAAGGAGTCAGATTTACAAATAATGAACAGAAGTATGAGAAATATAGGGATTCGTAGTGATCCACAAGTTTACATCCGTAAACTTTAAAATAGTGTGGGGGGGGAGGCAAGGCCAGATTAGGAAGGCCCTGTTTAAGATAATCAATTGTTTGGAGAAGGAGAATTGAGAAAATTTTGTAAAAATGTATTCTCTATTAGTATATTAGATGTATAGAAATGGAAGTAGGAGAAGCAAGTGCCCTCCCTTAAATATTATATGTGTGAGATCCAGTGGGGAGGGGTAAGGAAAGAAGAAGAATCGTAATACTATGAAAAATATACAGTAATAAAGTGTCTATTATGGACCTAGATGTTTATAACAAAGAACCGGTGACTCAAGGCTTTTAAGCCTTAGAGATCCCCACCCTCAAGGTATGAGCTACTGTAGTATCAGCAGGCAGATTCACCCATACTAACTTTCTGTACCTGGTCCATTGTGCTCTTGTAAAATATCTCACCAATGTATTGATCCCGAAGCTAAGGGCAACAGTACTCTTGGGGCGTCAAGCTACCCCAAGGAGAGTAATATGCCTCTGAAAACAATCAAGACCCCCAAGGGGATCAAGACATTGATGGTGTCAGTGTAGAGCTGAGATGCTGTGGGGAAAGCAAATGAGGCAACCAGTATATTAAAAGTCATAGAAATATACCTTAGATCATGTCTAAACAATATCATGTGACACCAGTAGGATCCAATTAGTTTAGGGAAGTCAAAATCTTTGTGGAATATTGTGGGAATGTTTGTGCTTCTAGATGTATGTTCCGCTAGTGTCTTTAGTAATAGTAACAATCTATGAGCGTTAATTAACCAGATGATAGTTAAGAACAAAGATAATAATATTTAGGTAAAGGTGTCTCCTGCTCCCAGCTCGATTTCCCCACAGAACACGGCAGCATCACCTTCGATATTTAACCAGATAATGATAGGGGAGCTGAAATATCAGCCCGCTATCCTGCCCCATGGGGAAAGCAAACCCAAAACCATGAAACACCCAGTTTTGTGGGTGAGGGAATATACTTGTATTTTAAGTGTTGGTCTTGTATGGTTAAGACAATATGTATACATTTACAGCATTGAGCACCAAATATAATGTACCGATGGGTTACCTTCGGAGCCCTATCAGACAGCACTTCCTAGGCCAACAGGGGGCCACAAGAAGACTAAGTCTATTTCGATACGCTGTCCAATCTGGCAAAGGAGGCAAGACATGAGTGTTTACATGACATAGCAGCAAACGAACAGAGCATAAATTACACAAACAAACTGGAAACAAGTTTATGAAGATCCCCTGAGCAAAAATAAAGCTCAACCTGTAAGGAATAACGAATAGTATCTATAAGGTCTTTCTGAGAGTCCCGGTAGACGTCTGATGAACTTTTTCATCTAAGGCCTGTAACAAATAATGCATGATGAGATATGCAGTAAGAAGATCTTAATATGCTAATAGTAACCATATAGACCATCTAATATAGTTTACCAATGGCTTGCATTTAGAGCCCCAATTAACAGCGCTTCCAGGCCAACAGAGGGCCACAGGAAGACTAAGTCCCTCAGATTACGCTGTCAAAACTGGCAAAAGAAGCAAGACATGAGCTTTTACATAATAGAACATAGAACACATAAAGAAAACAAAAACATAACAAGCAGAACATATATTACATAAACATACTTGACTAGAGCTTGTGGAAGCTCCCTGAGCAAAAGTAAGGCTTAGCATGTGAAGATTAATAAACCATATCTATAAACTCTTTCTTATAGTCCCAAAAGGTGTTTTAAGGGGCACTTTATATCTTAGTTCTGCAACAAATTTTGCACGATTCTTCTTAGGATATATTGTGAGAAGAAGGCCTACAGAAGGGGCAGGCCTAAGGGGGAAAAAAAAGAATAACAAAAGCACAGTTCAATTATAGAGGTCTATACTTATCCGCTCCTCCCGGAGAAGAATCCCTGGAAATCGAGCTTCTTTTACTCGAATGTGGGCGTTGTGGAAGAGGGTTCCATTTATCTGCAGTCGGACGAAGCTGCGAAGGACTGGAGGAAGAATGAGCAGCAGAGGCCTCTGCCTTATCCCATTTTTTTTAAAAGATCTTCACCTCTGGCTGGAGAATCGATTGTAAAAAGAGATCCCTCCTTGGGGATAATTAGTTTAGTGGGATACCCCCATCTATATTTTAATCCTCTCGCACGTAGAGATTGAGTCAGCTGACAAAAGGTGTTCCTCTTCTGAAGGGTGAAATGTGAGAGATCCGGGAATACTTGGATATGGCTTAGAGTCTCCGGTAGCTGAGGTTTGGTAAATGCTGCAATCATAAGTTGCTCCTTATAGGTAAAAAAGTGAAACCTCGCTATGACATCTTTGGGCTTGTCTTTGGGAGCATTTCTACCCCTTGGAATCCAGTGTACTCTATCTATCAGCATGTCATTGGGTTCTGAAGGAGGAGCCAATGAGAGACAAAAGTTCTTGACATAAGACTCTAATTCGGCCTGCAAAATCTCCTCGCATATGCCCCTAAATCTAACGTTGTTATGGCATGACCTATCTTCTAGGTCCGTCATTTTCTGTTCAACTTCTGAAATATAATCTGCAAGGTTGTGGGAATGGGCTATTATGTTTTGCTAAGTCCTTTTTAACGTCCGCTACTGAAGACTTAATAGTAGATGTCAGATTGTCCTGGAGGTCATTCAACCTCTTAGTTAGAGTATCAACAATATCAGGCCTATAGGAGGGCTCCATTTCTTCTTCCCTTTGTTGGGACATAGGTGATTTGGGGCTATTAGACCTCTCTTGGCAGGAGTGGGGTGACACTGCTCCTTTAGAAACAGTCGGATCTTTAAGTTTAAAGTGATCTGCTACTGAATTTCTAGACCTGGTTGTTGTTTTCCCTTTATTCTTGCAGGGTTGAGACATTGCTTATATAAAGCTGAGAAAAAAAAGAGAAGGTATAGAAAGTCTTATGCCTGTCCTCAGCCAGATAATGGGAAAAGAAATGGGGGAAGCACTTATTTTTTGGATCTCATGCAACAGCAGAGTGTAAATATCTAGCTAGGGGAGGGCACCCCAGCTCAGGCCCCTCTAGCCCTACATAGTAGTTAAACCCTTATCTTTAGGAATTAGGGAATATGATCACCCAAACACTGCAAGGGTATTATAACTAGGCGTGGGGGTAATAAATACCTTCACAGAGCAAAGCACTAGGGCGTAGAAAAAAGAAGAAAAAAAATATTTTCTCTCTACATGCTTTTAAGTGTACACAAAAACAAAATATATGAGGATATAAGATGATGGCTTCTATTCACCTCCCTTAGGGCTGTAGGGCTGATGTAGTAATATCAAAATAAGACAGTCACTGTAGCTTGTATCTCAATAAAAGTATATATAAGAGGGAAAAGGCTGAATCTAGCAGTCCAGGGCTATGTATCCCTTAATATTAAGGCAAACAACTTGCTACTTACAGTCTGCCACGTGGGATGCTTCTGAAAGTGCTGTGCCTTAAACTCTGTTAAAAGGAGTTTCAGCCAATATCAATACCTCTCACAGGGCTGATGGTAGTCTGGTGTCCCTCAGAAGGGATCCTGTTGCTGCTGGGTAAACTCTTTCCTTTTTGGCCTGCTCACGAGTGCCGGTGTAGGCCGCAGCCGGGGCCTTTCCTGAGAATTGATCCGGTTCTCCTAAGCGGCCTGGTGTAGCGTCCAAATTATTTTTGAAAAAACGGACAGAAAACAGCCTCAGATGCCTCTACTAACTGCCCCAGGTGTTTTGTGGGCAATTTCGCCAGGTTTAGGGAAGGTTAAGAGGTTAAAATTCCCTTTTATGGCCAGAGCTCTTTCTCAACACATCCAAACAGTTATGCTGCAGGCTCCGCCCCATTCCAGAGCATGAAATTTTAAGCAACTTTCTAATTTACTCCTATTATCAAATGTTCTTCATTCTCTTGGTATCTTTATTTAAAAAGCGAGAATGTAAGTTTAGATGCCGGCCCATTTTTGGTGAGCAACCTGGGTTGTTCTTACTGATTGGTGGATAAATTCATCCACCAATAAAAAAAAGTGCTGTCCAGAGTTCTGAACCCCCAAATAAGCTTAGATGCATTCTTTTTCAAATAAAGATAGCAAGAGAACGAAGAAAAAATTGATAATAGGAGTAAATTTTAAATAAGCTTAAAATTGCATGCTCTATCTGAATCACAAAAGAAAAAAATTGGGTTCAGTGTCCCTTTAAAATCTCTTAGGGCCATGTTTCATTTATATTGATTATTAAGTCCCTTAGTATTGGCTGTAAGTAAGTTTAAATTGCTTGTCTTTTGTACTGACATTTTTGCTTTCTATTAAGCATGGTAGAAACAATTATGAGGATGTATTGACAGTGTGCATAATAAGTAGGAGTACAGCTTAAATAAGTAAGTATGCAGTGCTGGGACGTTTTTTTATAAATGACAGAGCAGTCTAAATATGACAATGTTCCCATCAACCATTGCTAAGAAAAAGGGTTGGAAACCCCAATATATGGCACACATAAGGTCATCGGAAAGGTCTCACCCATGGCAGTAGTCTGGAAGGAAGGTTCAGGCAGCTGCCTCTGCGCCAAGTATGTCTGGATTAGTTGGGTCTTTAGTTTTTTTCCTTTTTGGGGATACTTTTGTCCATTTCTGTGAAGAGTCTTTAAGATGATGACGCTGTTTGGTGAACACTAGTTCCTCTGCCCTAACATCTGAGGGGTGTGGTTGCTGGAAAGAAAGGTTCAATGCCTCAGACAAAGATGGCAGGTCCTGATCTTTCTTATAGATGACAGTGCGTCCTTCATGGGTCATGTTCAGGCTAAAAGGAAAACCCCATCTGTAGTACCTTTGTGATGAACCGGACTTCCTTGCTTTTCTGTACTGTGGAAGGACTTAAGTCTAAGTAAACCTGAATATTGTGGTCCAAGTATTGGATTGGATGTTAGTTGTCGAGCGTGCAGCCTGCCATATTTTGTCTCTATCTGTATAGCGTAGAAATCGCAGGATTATGTTCCTGGGTGGGGCATTTGGAGAAGGGGGGGTCTTAACGCCCTATGTGCTCTATCAAGTTCTATATCGGGAGCCTGCTGGTCTTTCATCGTAAACTTGAAGAGGCCCTGAAGGTAATAAAGAATGTCTGCATGTGAAACAGATTCGGGGACACCTCTGATCCTCAAATTGTTGCGGCGCCCCGTGTTATCTAAATCTTCAATTTTTTCTTGTAGGGATTCTATCAGGGTATGCATTTGATTGCGTGGTAATGTTGTCGAATAAAGTGTTTATTGTTTCATGTGATTCTTCTACATATTCAATCCTCTGTCCTATTTCATTTATATCCTTCTTCATATTTGCCAGATCTGTGGTAATAAGATGTTTGAGTGCATCGAAATCTGCTTTGGTGGGAAGGTTAGCTATATCTGCTTTGATCTGTGATGCACAGTCCATTGGGATGGCCGTTATGGGTGTAGGTAAACTCACTGGGTTGGTAGACCACTGGGTGAGGCTTTCTGTGTCAGTAGGGCCATTAGAAGGACTCTGGAAAAAATTACTAACTGATGTTGGCAAGTGAGCTTGATTTTTTGTTGCTCTATCTCCTTTAGTTTTGGACTTTGATGCCATTTTGTGTCTTGTAACTGTGTCTCTATGACACGTGACGTGAATGGAGAGGAAGAGAACAAACCAGGAGACGCTAGTGAGAAACGTTTGTTCCTTTGTCAGTATCACTAAAGGTTCCCCAGTAGTTAAGGTTGTTGCTATTAATAGGGTTTCTGATTGCTAGACCCTATATAGGCTCAGTGCACCTCTGAATAATTGCCCCCAGGCACCCCCGTAATGTTCACAATGTGTTAACAATGGCCCTCTATATTGTGTACAGGTTGCATGGGAGCATGTTAGTATAATAGTCAGGCATTCAATGCTATTAGCCGAGACTGTACCGTGTAGTACTGGGCAGTAATGGCGCCGTCATGTTCAGCGGGGCCAGATGAAGTAGTTGATGCGACTCGCTAGGCTTGTCTCCTCATATCCACAACATCTGCTTCATGACTTGAGACGACAGGGATCTGTAAGGACTTAGGCGCTCCAGATGCAGGTCTGTTACTGCATGATGTTGTACTGCATTCAAGCAGGCCAAGTCGTCTTCTCCGGAGGGCAGCAACCCACCATCAATATCTGTCGGGTCCCGATGAAAATCTGTCACATAGACAAGCACAACGTAGTCACATATACAGTTCGACCCGTTATTAAGGTGTTAGACTCTGTTTCCATCTATTAGGAGCCAAAGGAGTGATATTTGCGCTTGGAGCTTCAGTTACTAGCAGCCATTCACCCGCATGGCCATGCTCCGCCCCCTCTGAATTCTGTTTTTTTAAAGCTTCTGAGGTAACTCTTGAAGTTTTTCTTATTCCAGATGCTATCTATCATATATAAAAAAAATAAAAAGAGAGAAGCGCTCAACCTGAGAACAAACAATAGAATAATAGCTTGTTCTATGGCTAGTTACCACCCAAGAAGCAGCCTCTTTTTGCTCAACATGTGCCTTTCACAGAGAAGAACTTTCCTGAAGCATATCAGTCTGATCCTGACTTCACAGTACAGTCCAGTCCCGAAATACCAGGCAATCCCTCTCTGAACGAGAGAAACAGCAAAACCCCAGACGTACGTTTCGGCCTATTGTGGGCCTCGTCAGTGAGGTGCAGCCATATCCCTCTAGGCACACTGAGCAACGGGTCCACGTCTGGATTCCCGCATCACACTTAGGGAGACTTACCCAAGTGTCATAATTTGCATAAATAAAAAGAGAGAAGCGCTCAACCTGGGAACGAACAATAGCATAATAGCTTGTTCTATGGCTAGTTACCACCCAAGAAGCAGCCTCTTTTTGCTCAACATGTGCCTTTCACAGAGAAGAACTTTCCTGAAGCATATCAGTCTGATCCTGACTTCACAGTACAGTCCAGCCCCGAAATACCAGGCAATCCCTCTCTGAACGACAGAAACAACAAAACCCCAGACGTACGTTTCGGCCTATTGTGGGCCTCGTCAGTGAGGTGCAGCCATATCCCTCTAGGCACACTGAGCAATGTGTCCACGTCTGGATTCCCGCATCACACTTAGGGAGACTTAACCAAGTGTCATAATTTGCATCAATAAAAAGAGAGAAGCGCTCAACCTGAGAACGAACAATAGCATAATAGCTTGTTCTATGGCTAGTTACCACCCAAGAAGCAGCCTCTTTTTGCTCAATATATGGCTTTCACAGAACAGAACTTTCCTGAAGCATATCAGTCTGATCCTGACTTCACAGTACAGTCCAGCCCCGAAATACCAGGCAATCCCTCTCTGAACGAGAGAAACAGCAAAACCCCAGGCGTACGTTTCGGCTTATTGTGGGCCTTGTCAGTGAAGTGCAGCAAAATCCCTCTAGGCACACTGAGCAACGGGTCCACGTCTGGATTCCCGCATCACACTTAGGGAGATTTCCCCAAGTGTCATAATTTGCATTAGCTTTTGTTCTGTCTCAGCTGACTGCATCTCTCCCTCTCTTTTTATAGCTATCTATCATATGTTTAGTAAATAATCTAAACTAAGTGCTTCTTTTTACCTTTCTTCTAGGTTTTAAAAGCAATATCCTTTACCTTTGGCTAATTTAGTGGTTTTATGTAAAAGTCCCTAAAGGTGGGGCTTTTTCTTCTCTTGCCAAACGTACTTCTTTCCTATGGAAGATATTTCTTCTTTTAATGATCTTTTAGATAGGAAGTTTGTTTCCTATCTTAAGAGAAGCATATTTACATATTGGATATATAATTTTAACATGCCATTTCTATAGCTAATTTTGCTGCTGTTTCAACTTTTTTTGTTGGACAGTTTAGTTATCAGATATTGATTTGTTTAAGCATTGTTCTTTTACTTCAGCACGTGAATCATTTCATTTATGATGCTATATTTTGACTGATATTAAATCTTGTTTTTAGCCATTTTTACTAGAAAAGTTTTATGGCTTAAATCTTCCCTTAAGGCCTCTGGCTCTGATTTTTTTTTCTGAATTTGTATAATTCCAAGCCTTATAATTAAACTAATTTCAGTCCCTAAGACTGCATGAAGGTGCAGCCTTTTAAACAGTTCTACTGGTGGGGGGGCAGATTGAATTTATTTCAACACATTTGGATAGTTACTGTTCAAATCAGTGGATTCAGAATATTGTTTTCTCAGGGGTATCGAATGGGTTTCAGAATAAAAAACTCCCATGGGAAGATTATTTTCCATGTTATAACAAACCCTGTGAAAGCTCAGGTTTTTCTGAATTGTGTTTCAGGTTTAGGCCTAGATTTGGAGTTTGGCGTTAGCCGTGAAAACCAGCGTTAGAGGCTCCTAACGCTGGTTTTAGGCTACCGCCGGTATTTGGAGTCACTCAAAATAGGGTCTAACGCTCACTTTTCAGCCGCGACTTTTCCATACCGCAGATCCCCTTACGTCAATTGCGTATCCTATCTTTTCAATGGGATCTTTCTAACTCCGGTATTTAGAGTCGTTTCTGAAGTGAGCGTTAGAAATCTAACGACAAAACTCCAGCCGCAGGAAAAAAGTCAGTAGTTAAGAGCTTTCTGGGCTAACGCCGGTTTATAAAGCTCTTAACTACTGTACTCTAAAGTACACTAACACCCATAAACTACCTATGTACCCCTAAACCGAGGTCCCCCCACATCGCCGACACTCGAATAAATTTTTTTAACCCCTAATCTGCCGACCGCCACCTACGTTATCCTTATGTATCCCTAATCTGCTGCCCCTAACACCGCCGACCCCTGTATTATATTTATTAACCCCTAACCTGCCCCCCACAACGTTGCCTCCACCTACCTACACTTATTAACCCCTAATCTGCCGACCGCAAAGCGCCGCCACCTACGTTATCCTTATGTACCCCTAATCTGCTGCCCCTAACACCGCCGACCCCTATATTATATCTATTAACCCCTAATCTGCCCCCCTCAACGTCGCCTCCACCTGCCTACACTTATTAACCCCTAATCTGCCGACTGGAGCTCACCGCTATTCTAATAAATGGATTAACCCCTAAAGCTAAGTCTAACCCTAACACTAACACCCCCCTAAGTTAAATATAATTTACATCTAACGAAATTAATTATCTCTTATTAAATAAATTATTCCTATTTAAAGCTAAATACTTACCTGTAAAATAAATCCTAATATAGCTACAATATAAATTATAATTATATTATAGCTATTTTAGGATTAATATTTATTTGACAGGCAACTTTGTAATTATGTTAACCAGGTACAATAGCTATTAAATAGTTAAGAACTATTTAATAGTTACCTAGTTAAAATAATAACAAAATTACCTGTAAAATAAATCCTAACCTAAGTTACAATTAAACCTAACACTATACTATCATTAAATTAATTAAATACAATACCTACAATTAAAACCTAACACTACACTATCAATAAATACATTAAATACAATTCCTACAAATAACTACAATGAAATAAACTAACTAAAGTACAAAAAATAAAAAAGAACTAAGTTACAAAAAATAAAAAAATATTTACAAACATAAGAAAAATATTACAACAATTTTAAACTAATTACACCTACTCTAAGCCCCCTAATAAAATAACAAAGACCCCCAAAATAAAAAATGCCCTACCGTATTCTAAATTACTACAGTTCAAAGCTCTTTTACCTTACCAGCCCTGAACAGGGCCCTTTGCGGGGCATGCCCCAAAGAATTCATCTCTTTTGCCTGTAAAAAAAAAAACATACAATACCCCCCCCCCAACATTACAACCCACCACCCACATACCCCTAATCTAACCCAAACCCCCTTAAATAAACCTAACACTAAGCCCCTGAAGATCTTCCTACCTTATCTTCACCCTGCCAGGTTCACCGATCCGTCCTGAAGAGCTCCTCCGATGTCCTGATCCAAGCCCAAGCGGGGGGCTGAAGAGGTCCATGATCCGGCTGAAGTCTTCATCCAAGCGGGAGCTGAAGAGGTCCATGATCCAGATGAAGTCTTCATCCAAGCGGGAGCTGAAGAGGTCCATGATCCGGATGAAGTCTTCTATCAACGGCATCTTCAATCTTCTTTCTTCCGGATCCATCTTGCAGACCTCCGACGCGGAACATCCTCTTCTCCCGACGCCTACTAGCCGAATGACGGTTCCTTTAAGGGACGTCATCCAAGATGGCGTCCCTCGAATTCCGATTGGCTGATAGGATTCTATCAGCCAATCGGAATTAAGGTAGGAATATTCTGATTGGCTGATGGAATCAGCCAATCAGAATCAAGTTCAATCCGATTGGCTGATCCAATCAGCCAATCAGATTGAGCTCGCATTCTATTGGCTGATCGGAACAGCCAATAGAATGCGAGCTCAATCTGATTGGCTGATTGGATCAGCCAATCGGATTGAACTTGATTCTGATTGGCTGATTCCATCAGCCAATCAGAATATTCCTACCTTAATTCCGATTGGCTGATAGAATCCTATCAGCCAATCGGAATTCGAGGGACGCCATCTTGGATGACGTCCCTTAAAGGAACCGTCATTCGGCTAGTAGGCGTCGGGAGAAGAGGATGTTCCGCGTCGGAGGTCTGCAAGATGGATCCGGAAGAAAGAAGATTGAAGATGCCGTTGATAGAAGACTTCATCCGGATCATGGACCTCTTCAGCTCCCGCTTGGATGAAGACTTCATCCGGATCATGGACCACTTCAGGCCCCCGCTTGGGCTTGGATCAGGACATCGGAGGAGCTCTTCAGGACGGATCGGTGAACCTGGCAGGGTGAAGATAAGGTAGGAAGATCTTCAGGGGCTTAGTGTTAGGTTTATTTAAGGGGGTTTGGGTTAGATTAGGGGTATGTGGGTGGTGGGTTGTAATGTTGGGGGGGGGGGTATTGTATGTTTTTTTTTACAGGCAAAAGAGCTGAATTCTTTGGGGCATGCCCCGCAAAGGGCCCTGTTCAGGGCTGGTAAGGTAAAAGAGCTTTGAACTGTAGTAATTTAGAATAGGGTAGGGCATTTTTTATTTTGGGGGGCTTTGTTATTTTATTAGGGGGCTTAGAGTAGGTGTAATTAGTTTAAAATTGTTGTAATATTTTTCTTATGTTTGTAAATATTTTTTTATTTTTTGTAACTTAGTTCTTTTTTATTTTTTGTACTTTAGCTAGTTTATTTAATTGTATTTATTTGTAGGAATTGTATTTAATTAATTTATTGATAGTGTAGTGTTAGGTTAATTGTAGGTAATTGTAGGTAGTTTATTTAATTAATTTATTGATAGTGTAGTGTTAGGTTTAATTGTAACTTAGGTTAGGATTTATTTTACAGGTAATTTTGTAATTATTTTAACTATTTTAGCTATTAAATAGTTATTAACTATTTAATAGCTATTGTACCTGGTTAAAATAAATACAAAGTTACCTGTAAAATAAATATAAATCCTAAAATAGCTATAATATAATTATAATTTATATTGTAGCTATATTAGGATTTATTTTACAGGTAAGTATTTATCTTTAAATAGGAATAATTTATTTAATAAGAGTTAATTAATTTCGTTAGATGTAAATTATATTTAATTTAGGGGGGTGTTAGTGTTAGGGTTAGACTTAGCTTTAGGGGTTAATACATTTATTAGAATAGCGGTGAGCTCCAGTCGGCAGATTAGGGGTTAATAATTGAATTTAGGTGTCGGCGATGTTAGGGAGGGCAGATTAGGGGTTAATACTATTTATTATAGGGTTAGTGAGGCGGATTAGGGGTTAATAACTTTATTATAGTAGCGCTCAGGTCCGGTCGGCAGATTAGGGGTTAATAAGTGTAGGCAGGTGGAGGCGACGTTGTGGGGGGCAGATTAGGGGTTAATAAATATAATATAGGGGTCGGCGATGTTAGGGCAGCAGATTAGGGGTACATAGGGATAATGTAAGTAGCGGCGGTTTACGGAGCGGCAGATTAGGGGTTAATAATAAAATGCAGGGGTCAGCGATAGCGGGGGTGGCAGATTAGGGGTTAATAAGTGTAAGGTTAGGGGTGTTTAGACTCGGGGTACATGTTAGAGTGTTAGGTGCAGACGTAGGAAGTGTTTCCGCATAGCAAACAATGGGGCTGCGTTAGGAGCTGAACGCGGCTTTTTTGCAGGTGTTAGGTTTTTTTTCAGCTCAAACAGCCCCATTGTTTCCTATGGGAGAATCGTGCACGAGCACGTTTTTGAGGCTGGCCGCTTGCGTAAGCAACTCTGGTATCGAGAGTTGAAGCTGCGTTAAAAATGCTCTACGCTCCTTTTTTGGAGCCTAACGCAGCCTTTATGTGGACTCTCAATACCAGAGTTATTTTTATGGTGCGGCCAGAAAAAAGCCGGCGTTAGTTTTTCGGGTCGTTACCGACAAAACTCCAAATCTAGCCGTTAGAGTTTTCAGGGGTGATGATTCCAGTTCCTCTGCAGGAACAGCATTTGGGTTTTTATTCAAATCTATTCATTGTCCTAAAGAAAAAATTAGTTCAGACCAATTCTGGATCTGAAATATTTATACTGTTTTGTAAGAGTCCCAACTTTCAAGATGGTGACTATAGGGACTATTCTGCCTTTCTGTTTAGCAAGGTTACTTCATGTCCACAATAGACTTACAGGACACTTATTTTTCTTTTTTTTTTTTTTTTTTATTGTGACAGGAATAATTTATTAAGCAAAAAACAGAGAGCTAACCATAAAAAGGATAAAAAGGAAGCTTTTGAACAACCACGTTTTATCACTAGATATAATGAGGGAGCCCCTATTATAAAAAAGGTTTTAAGCAAACACTGGGGAATTTTAAAAACTGATCCTAATCTAGGTAAAATTATTACTGATAAAACAGTCATTACCTTTAAGAAAAATACCAATCTAAAAAATATCCTAGCTCCAAGCAAGTTACAGTCTAGTGAGCCTCAGAAAACAATAAATAATGGAGGTCTTTGTACCTGGCTGTTTGCCCCCCGAGGCACTTTTAAATGTAACAAACCAAAATGTATCATGTGTCTGTTTGTTATAAGAGGTGATACCTTTTTTAATTACAATGGTTCCACTCAATATAATATGAGGCACAGATGCAACTGTCATACTACATATACAGTCTACCTATTGTCCTGTAAGTGTGATCTAATTTATATTGGGCGCACTAAGAGAAAGACAAGCAAAAGATTTAGTGAACATTTATATAACATCAAAACAGATTTTGACAAACACAGTGTACCAGTACATTTTACTATAGTATGTACAGGGGCTGGGGTGTGAGACAGAGGGGGCTGAGGGTCTGTACAGGGGCTGGGTGTGACAGAGGGTTTATTTATTTATCTGTCTCTCTCTCTCCCCTCTCTCTCTCTCTCTCTCTTTCTCTCTCTCATTTCTGTCTCTCTCCCCTTTGTCTATCTCTATCTCCCCCTATGTCTCTCTCTCTCTCCCCCTCTGTCTCTATCCCCCCCTCTGTCTCTCTCTCCCCTCTTTGTCTCTCTCTCTACCCCTCTGTCCTTCTCTCTCCCTACCCTCTGTATCTCCCCCCTCAGTCTCTCTCGCTCTCCCCTCTGTCTCTCTTGCACTCCCCTCTGTCTCTCTCTCTCCCCTTTGTCTCTCTCTCTCTCCCCTCTGTCTCTATCTCTCCCCTCTGTCTCTCTCTCTCTCTCTCTCCCCTCTGTCTCTCTCTCCCCACTGTCTCTCTACCTTCTCTCTCTCCCTCTCTCTCTCCCTCTCCCCTTTGTCTCTCCTCTGTCACTCTCTCTCCCCCTCTTCCTCTCTCTCTCCCCTCTGCCTCTCTCACTTTGCTACTGTCTCTCTCTCCCCCTCTGTCTCTCTCTCCCATGCTGTCTCTCTCTCCCCCTCTCTCTCTCTCCCCTCTGTTGTCTCTCTCTGTCCCCTCTGTCTCTCTCTCTCTTTCTCTCTCTCTCGCTTTCTTTCTCTCTCTCTCTCTCTCTCTCTCTCTCTCTCTCTCTCTCTCTCTCTCTCTCTCTCTCTCTCTCTCTCTCTCTCTCTCTCTCTCTCTCTCCCCTCAGTCTCTCTCCACTCTTTCTCTCTCTCTCTCTCTCTCTCCCACCTCACTGTTTCTCTCTCCCCAATGTCTCTTGCCTCTTTTTCCCCCTCTCTCTCTCCCCCTCTCTATCTCGCCCCTCTGTCTCTCTCACTTCTGTCTCTTTCTCTCCTCTGTCTCTCTCTCCCTATCTGTCTCTCTCTCTCCCCATATGTCTCTCTCCCCTCTGTGTTTCTCACTTTCCCCCTCTGTCTCTCTCTTTCGCCCCCCCCCCCCCACTGTCTATCTCTCTCCCCTCTGTGTCTCTCTCTCCCCTCTATCTCTCTTTCTTTCTCTCTCTCTCTCTCCCCTCTGTCTCTCTCTCTCCCCAATGTCTCTCTCTCCCCACTTTCGCTCTCCTCTGTCTCTCTCTCCCCCTCTCTCTCTATCCCCTCTGTCTGTCTCTCTCTCTCCCCTCTGTGTCTCTCTCTCTCCCCTCTGACTCTTTCTCTCTCCGCTGTCTCTCTTTCCCCACTGTTTCTCTTTCCCCACTGTCTCTCTCTCCCCACTGTCTTGTCCCTCTCTCTCTCTCTCTCTCTCCCCCACTGTCTCTCTCTCCCTTCTGTCTCTCTCACTTCCCCCTATGTCTCTCTCTCTCCCTCTGTCTCTCTTTCTCCCTCTGTCTCTCTCCCTCTGTCTCCCTCTGTCTCTCTCCCCCCGCTGTCTCTCTCTCTACTGCTCTGTCCCTCTCTACCCCTCTATCTCTCTCTACCCCTCTGTCTCTCTCTCCCCCCTTTGTCTCTCTCTCTCCCCTCTGTCTCTCTCTCTCCCCTCTGTCTCTCCCTCCCCTCTGTCTCTCTATTTCCTCTGTGTCTCTCTCCCCTCTCTCTCATTTTCTTTTTCTCTCTGTCTCCCCCCTCTGTGTCTCTCTCTCCCTTCTGTCTCTCTCTGTCTCTTTCCCCTCTGTTTTTGTCTATTTTGTTTGCTCTCTCTTTCTCTATCTCTCTTTCTTGCTATTACTTTTTCTTTCTTTCTCTCTCTCTCTCTCTCTCTCTCTCTCTCTCGCTCTCTCTCTCTCTCTTTCTTTCTTGTTCTCTCTTTCTCATTCTCCTTCTCTATTTCTCTTTATCATTCTCTCTCTTTATTTCTCTCTCTCTCTTTCTTTCTCTATCTCTCTCTCTTTCTTTCTCTCTCTCTTTCTCTTACTTTCTCTCTCTCTCTTTCTCTCTCTCTGCCTCTCTCTCTCTCTCTCTCTCTCTCTCCCTCTTTCTCTCTCTCTCTTCCTTTCTTTCTCTCCCTCTCTCTCTTTCTCTTCATCTCTCTCTCTTTCTCTCTCTCTCTCTCTCTCTTTCTCTTTCTTTCTTTCTCTCTCTCTTACTCTCTCTCCTTCTCTCTCTCTCTCTCTCTCTTTCCTCTGTCTCTCTCCCCCCTCTCTCTCATTTTCTTTTTCTCTCTGTCTCTCCCCTATGTGTCTCTCTCTCCCCTCTGTCTTTCTCTATTTTGTTTGCTATCTTTCTCTATCTCTTTCTCTATCTCTCTTTCTTGTTATTTCTTTTTCTATCTATCTCTCTCTCTCTCTTTCTTTCTTTCTCTCTCTTTCTTTCTTTCTTTCTTTCTTTCTTTCTTTCTTTCTTTCTTTCTTTCATTCTTTCTCTCTCTCTTTCTCTGTCTCTCTTTCTCTATCTCTTTCTCTCTTTCTTTCTTTCTTTCTTTCTTTCTTTCTTTCTTTCTTTCTTTCTTTCTCTTTCTCTCTTTCTCTCTCTCTCTTTCTCTCCCTCTCGCTCTTTCTCTCTTTCTTTTTTCTCTCTATCTCTCTCTCTTAATTTTTTCTCTCTCTCTCCCCCCTCTAACTCTCTCTCTATTACTCTCTTTCTTGTTGAGTTCAACAACAGCTGCCAGGGTGCATACGCGCAGCACTTTCAGAACTGTGGCACATAATGGTATCGTCATAATCAGGCGCACATTACAGTGAATGTAACATGCAGGTTTGGGATCGGTGTTGTGCTGTAAGGTGATTTATGAATAATTCTTCCTTTCGTAACTATTATATTTATTGTAAGCTGAAAGCAATATAGATTCAGCTAATGACGCTCCTCCACCGAAGCAGCAACCGATGATCTATATTTGTGGAGGTGAAAAATAATACTTTATAGTTTACAAGTTAATTAATAAAACACAGTATGGGGACATCTAATTATGTTATATGCACAAAATAAAATTATCTGAATGTTAGAATAATTTTACTCCTGCAACGCTACTTAGGCCCTAAATGGAGATTGTAGACATGTGCGCAGCGGAAACATTTGTTTAATTTCGTACCGATTTGGATTTTTTCGAATTTCGTTTTGGATTGATTCAAATTCGGATACATTTGATTGTATTTGTTTCGGATTCATTCGGATTCGAATAAATTCAGTATTCGGATTCGGAAGCTTGGTATGTGTTATGTTGATTCAGATGGTTCCAAGTTACACAAACATAATTATTTCACTGTTCTATCTCACTAAATTTATTTTTTATACTGAATTGTGATTATAAATTTAATTTTTATACTGAATTGTGATTAGTCCATGGCTATTCGAATGTAACAAACAAATCCAAACTAATTTGGATTTATTCGTTACAAATGCATTTGGATTATTATAGTTTTGTTGCTAGAGTAATTTGGAAATTCAAATCGATTTGAATCTCCGAATTTGACGAATTCGTCCGAATTTCGATTCGAAATGAAACGCACATGTCTAGTAGATTGTAAAACATACCTATCCCTCTCTACTCTCAGAACTGTTTGCATACAGCTGTATGTGTATGTTGCCTTCATTTCCTATGATGACTTGCACACTTGAGTTTGACTTGAATCACACTGTTTTGTTGCTTTAGAGCAGCTTATTTCCTATTTTTTTAATTTATGTAATTTGACAGCATGTGTTTTATCTTTATTTCCAACATGGAAGCTGCACTTTGTAATTTTTAAGTTTCTATAGTATTCAAAATAAACAAAACCAAAAAGTAATGATATAAAATACAGTTATGCTCAGACACAGAATCCCAGTTTAGTAAAAAATGTTATGAACCAAAGTAAAAATACAATCGCCTAGATTTAGAGTTTTGTCGGTAAAAACCCGCGGCTCTAACGCTCCTTTTTTTTCTTACCGCTCCTTTGAAACAACGCTGGTATTTAGAGTTGTCTGAAGGGCTTCGTTAAGCTCCAAAAAGGGAGCGTTAAGCAAATTTACCGCCACTTCAACCCTCAATACCAGCATTGCTTACGGTAGCGGTAAGCTGTCAAAACGTGCTTGTGCCCGATTCCCCCATAGGAAACAATGGGGCAGTTTGGGCTGGAAAAAAAAACCTAACACCTACAAAAAAGCAGCGTTAAGCTCCCAACGCAGCCCCATTGTTTCCTATGGGGAAACACTTTCTAAGTCTGCACCTAACACCCTAACATGAACCCTGAGTCTAAACACCCCTAACCTTACACTTATTAACCCCTAATCTGCCTCCCCCGCTATCGCTGACATCTGCATTAGACTATTAACCCCTAATCTTCCGCTTCGGACACCGCCGCCACCTACATTATCCCTATGAACCCCTAATCTGCTGCCCCCAACATCGCCGACACCTACATTATAATTATTAACCCCTAATCTGCCCCCCCCCAACGTCGCCGCCACCTAACTACAAGTATTAACCACTAATCTTCCGACCGGACCTCGCCGCTACTCTAATAAAGTTATTAACCCCTAAAGCTAAGTCTAACCCTAACCCTAACACCCCCCTAAGTTAAATATAATTTAAATTTAACAAAATAAATTAACTCTTATTAAATAAATTAATCCTATTTAAAGCTAAATACTTACCTGTAAAATAAACCCTAATATAGCTACAATATAACTCATAGTTACATTGTAGCTATTTTAGGATTTATATTTATTTTACAGGCAACTTTGTATTTATTTTAGCTAGGTAGAATAGCTATTAAATAGTTATTAACTATTTAAGCGCTACCTAGTTAAAAAATTACAAAATTACCTGTAAAATAAATCCTAACCCAAGTTACAATTAAACCTAACACTACACTATGAATAAATTAATTAAATAAATTACCTACAATTACATACAATTAAATAAACTAAACTAAATTACAAAAAAAAACACTAAATTACAAAAAATAAAAAAAGATTACAAGAATATTAGGCTAATTACACCTACTCTAAGCCCCCTAATAAAATAAAAAAGCCCCCCAAAATACTAAAGGTCCCTACCCTATTCTAAATTAAAAAGTAATCAGCTCTTTTACCAGCCCTTAAAAGGGCTTTTTGCAGGGCATTGCCCTAAAGTAATCAGCTCTTTTACCTGTAAAAAAAACATACAATACCCCCCCCAACATTACAACCCACCACCCACATACCCCTATTCTAACCCACCCAAACCCCCCTTAAAAAACCTAACACTAACCCCCTGAAGATCACCCTACCTTTAGCCGTGTTCACCCAGCCGGGCACCATCCGATCCGTCCAGAAGTCTTCATCTGATGGGGCAGAAGAGGACATCTGGACCGGCAGACATCTTCATCCAGGCGGCGTCTTCTATCTTCATCCATCCGGAGCAGAGCGGAGCCATCTTCTTCCCAACCGACGCCGATCCATCCTCTTCAACCGACGCCTACTCGCCGAATAAAGGTTCCTTTAAATGACGTCATCCAAGATGGCGTCCCTCGAATTCCGATTGGCTGATAAGATTCTATCAGCCAATCGGAATTAAGGTAGGAAAAATCTGATTGGCTGATTCAATCAGCCAATCAGATTCAAGTTCAATCCGATTGGCTGATCCAATCAGCCAATCAGATTGAGCTCGCATTCTATTGGCTGTTCCGATCAGCCAATAGAATGTGAGCTCAATCTGATTGGCTGATTGAGGCATCGGTTGAAGAGGATGGATCCGCGTCAGCTGGGAAGAAGATGGCTCCGCTCTGCTCCGGATGGATGAAGATAGAAGACGCCACCTGGATGAAGATGTCTGCCGGTCTGGATGTCCTCTTCTGCCCCATCAGATGAAGACTTCTGGACGGATCGGATGGTGCCCGGCGGGGTGAACACGGCTAAAGGTAGGGTGATATTCAGGGGGTTAGGGTTTTTTTAAGGGGGGTTTGGGTGGGTTAGAATAGGGGTATGTGGGTGGTGGGTTGTAATGTTGGGGGGTATTGTATGTTTTTTTTACAGGTAAAAGAGCTGATTAGAGGATATCAATTGCTGTCGCAATTGCAAGAATGTACATGGGTAGCACTCAACAGCACTGAATGAAAATTCACAACTGTTACCATAGGAATGGTAACCCTGAGAAATGGCGGATTAAAACTTAACATTTAATGGTGATATTAAAAACGGTGGATATGCAAATTAAAAATCACAGTCAGTATGAGTGAGTGAATGGCGGCCAGTGGCCAAAAAAGTCTCAAAAATACAAGGTATTTATATTGTGAGAAACCAAAGTGCGTTTCCAGGGTACATAACAAACTGGATAGCGGTAGAGTAGTCAGTTTATATTACTTAGGTCCTTGTCTGACTTCTATCAATGTTAATCATATAATACCCCTGTTGGTGGTTAGAAGGTAAATATGGGGTATCCTATACTAATAGAATGCCCCAAATTGTGCGTATTTGTAATAACTCCCGCTGGGAGATCAGTGCGAGAGAAGTTACCACCTAGTGGATGCCTAGGTTGTGGATACCCCAAAAGAATTACTACATTTGTAGGAGGATATATTGTGATGCTCTTATTGGCTATTACAAGGTATACCTCAGGATACCGTCTTAGAGCGACCCCTGGTGTAATATACACAATTTTTACTAGGTCAGAGTCTAATGTGTGAGGATGTGTTATTACCTCATACTGGTTTCTTATTCTGGGGCTATTGATGTACATGTGGCACCTCAATACGGGTACACTCTATCTGAGTCAAGGATAAATTCCTGGACTAGTAGACTAGTATACCCCTTACAATGAGATTTGTCCTCTGTCTAGAGAGTGACCTTCTATATCGTCAGTTCCCTAAATAAGTATCTTTATATATCAGGCACGATAAGGTTAGATTATAGGCGTCCTAAGGCCTCACTGTAATACCCTAGTAATACAACTAGAATGGAATACACGAGATTATGTTCTGTTAAAGTTGTAGTTTTAGAATATTGGATATCTTGTATGCACTATATGGACACCATTTGTGTGGTATAATACGTATTATATATGATCTTGTTTCGTTTATACTAGATAAAACAACAATATAAATTGTATCCAGGTATACGGTCAGCTGACCTATTATTGGTTACCACATGTGCCCTTAAGTGAATCTATATGAGGTAACGGTAGTAGGATAAACGTAAGGTAATAATAAGATAGTGCTTGGTGCAAGTTGTACTGTAAATTCAAGTAGTACACCTTTATTTGGATTGAGCTATTAATCTTCAAACCGGGGTAGTTAGATAAGTTGTTTGGAGTAACATCCAACTAATTTAACTACCCTGGTCTGAAGCACAACAGCATATTTTAAATAAAGGTGTACTCGGTAGTTTTGTGGTTTCCCCAGTAATGATACATATGCTAGTAGTACAGCCGGGAGCGAGGACTGAAAACGAATGTTACTCCAAACAACTTATCTAACTACCCCGTTTTTTTTTTTTTTTTGTAATTTAGTTTAGTTTATTTAATTGTATGTAATTGTAGGTCATTTATTTAATTAATTTATTCATAGTGTAGTGTTAGGTTTAATTGTAACTTAGGTTAGGATTTATTTTACAGGTAATTTTGTAATTATTTTAACTAGGTAGCTATTAAATAGTTAATAACTATTTAATAGCTATTCTACCTAGTTAAAATAAATACAAAGTTGCCTGTAAAATAAATATAAATCCTAAAATAGCTACAATGTAACTATGAGTTATATTGTAGCTATATTAGGGTTTATTTTACAGGTAAGTATTTAGCTTTAAATAGGATTAATTTATTTAATAAGAGTTAATTTATTTGTTAAATTTAAATTATATTTAACTTAGGGGGGTGTTAGGGTTAGGGTTAGACTTAGCTTTTGGGGTTAATAACTTTATTAGAGTAGCGGCGAGGTCCGGTCGGTAGATTAGGGGTTAATACTTGTAGTTAGGTGGCAGCGACGTTCGGGGGGCAGATTAGGGGTTAACAAATATTATGTAGGTGTCAGTGATATTAGGGGCACCAGATTAGGGGTTCATAGGGATAATGTAGGTGGCGGCGATGTGCGGTCGGCAGATTAGGGGTTAAAAAAGTTTATTATAGTGGCGGCGATGTGGGGGGCCTCCGTTTAGGGGTACATAGGTAGTTTATGGGTGTTAGTGTACTTTAGAGCACTGTAGTTAAGAGCTTTATATACCGGCGTTAGCCCATTAAGCTCTAAACTACAGCCTTTTCCTAGGCGTTAGGAGTCTTGTCGGTAGAGGGTTTACCGCTCACTTCAGCCAAGACTCTAAATACCAGCGTTAGGCCGATCCCATTAAAAAGATAGCATACGCAATTGACGTAAGGGGATCTGCGGTATGGAAAAGTCGCGGTTTGAAAGTGAGCGGTACACCTTTACCTGGCCGACTCTAAATACCAGCGGGCGGTAAAAAGCAACGTTAGGACCCCTTAACGCTGCTTTTGACGGCTAACGCAGAACTCTAAATCTAGGCGTATGTTATGATGAAAATGTAGACTGTATTTTTTTGTTAATATTTACATAACTTCAGATGCAGTTGAAATGTAAAAATGAAAAGTTTACATCTTACTAGATACTTGCTGGCAATTACAATGTATACAGAAGATGGCGCTAGTAGCTTCGTGTAACAGACACACTAATTCAGGACTTATAGTCAAGATTTATACGCTATAATAAAGGAAACTTAAAATAAAAGTGTCATACAACATGCAATATAGAATTAAATCAAAACAAGATGTTTAATGGTAATAATATTCAGTATTAAAAAGGGACATCTCCCTTACACACATAAAATATTTGTTGCAATTGCAAATATAAGGTAAAAAAGCAATGTATGTACATGTTATACCACCTTAAAAAGCCAAAAAAATTAAAATACAAAATGATATAAAAGTGTATAATAACACCGACTGATGTAGAGTCCCAAAGAGTCTTCGTAATATTAGATGTCCTTGGGCATTATATCCCAAAAGTGAGCGTTCTAGATTAACTCCTGTATAGGTGAACGAAATGATTTTACGGCGTTATATGGTGTTGCCACTATGTAGCAAAAAAAGCTGTCAAAAAGCTGCGCACCAAGTACGGGGCAATGAGCAACAGACTGTTGTTAACTAACAGTCATCGATCTCGATGCTCTTCTGCTTTTTTACAGCTTTCTTGGTACACTGTCACTAAGTACCCACACTATACTATACTGTTTTATCCCCTAAACTGCCGCTCCCGGAGCACCCCACAACTAAATAAAGTTATTAACCCCTAAACTGCCGCTCCTGGACCCCGCCACAACTCTAATAAATGTATTAACCCCTAAACCGCCGCTCCCGGAGCCCACCGTCACCTACATTATACATATTAACCCCTGATCTGCCGCCCCCTATAACGCCGCCACCTACATAAAGTTATTAACCCCTATCCTGCGGCTCCCGGACCCTGCCACAACTAAATAAAGTGTTTAACCCCTAAACCACCGTTCCCAGAGCCCACCACCACCTACATTATACATATTAACCCCTATCCTGCCCCCCATACACCGCCGCCATTATATTAAATTTATTAACCCCTAAACCTAAGTCTAACCCTAACCCTAACACCCTCCTAACTTAAATATAGTTTAAATAAATATAAATAAATATTCCTATCATTAACTAAATTATTCCTATTTAAAATTAAATACTCTTAGTCACTGGCTGAAAAAGAGACCCCCAACACTCACCATACTAAAATACGCACTCACACGGCAAGTATTCTGTGAACAAGCAGACTCCTTAGGAGACATTAAGTCAAGAACAGCTAATTTCATTAAGAAATGGGAACCTTATATATTCTCATTATCTATCACAACTCAGAAACAGATTATATCCCCCCTTAGAAACACAGAATATATTCTAAAAGCACAACTTAGAGGGGAATGGCAGTTTTGGACATAAACACCTTAAGACAGACCCAGAGACAACTCGGAGCCCTGCTGAGAAAGATACCAGGACCAGGGACCTACCCAGGGGATCAGAGTGAAATGGACTCAAAGAGAATAGGTATTACTGTGAAATCCCCTAACCAAAAAACAGTATTATTAAATCTTATGAGTTAACCCAATTTACTGACTGTTAATATTTATTATTTGTTTGTTTAATTTACTTTATTCAAAAAGTGGAAAATACATAAGTGTTACCTTATTATTTCACTAACCAAAGACAACCGCTAGAGCTACTTAAATGAGAAAGACTAAAAACTCTGCCTTTCTTTCATGTAATTAGCAAGAGTCCATGAGCTAGTGACGTATGGGATATACATTCCTACCAGGAGGGGCAAAGTTTCCCAAACCTCAAAATGCCTATAAATACACCCCTCACCACACCCACAATTCAGTTTTACAAACTTTGCCTCCCATGGAGGTGGTGAAGTAAGTTTGTGCTAGATTTCTACGTTGATATGCGCTTCGCAGCAGGCTGAAGCCCGGTTTTCCTCTCAGAGTGCAGTGAATGTCAAAGGGATGTGAAGAGAGTATTGCCTATTTGAATACCATGGTCTTCCTCTAGGGGATCTATTTCATAGGTTCTCTGTTATCGGTCGTAGAGATTTCTTCTCCTACCTCCCTTTTCAGATCGACGATATACTCTTATATACCATTACCTCTGCTGATTTTCGTTTCAGTACTGGTTTGGCTATCTACTATATGTAGATGAGTGTCTTTGGGTAAGTAAGTCTTATTTTATTTATGACACTCTCAGCTATGGTTTGGCACTTTATATGTAAAGTTCTAAATATATGTTTTATACTTATATTTGCCATGATTCAGGTCAATCAGTTTATTTTCCTTCTTTCAGACTGTCAGTTTCATTTTTTGGGAAAATGCATATGAATGAAATATTTTTCTTACCTAAAATTTTTCAATTGATTTTTTTCCTTTAAACTGCGGGCTGTTAGGCTCGCGGGTTCAAAAAATGCTAGAATTTATTGCGTCATTTTTGGCGCAAGACTTTTTTGGCGCGAGATTGACATTTGTTTGACGTAGTTGACGCTGGAAGTTTTCACGTAGTTGCGTCATTTTTGACTCTCGTGTTTGTTACAGACGTTTTTGGCGCCAAAAAATATGCGGGCGTCATACTTGGCGCCAGTTTTTTTACATTATTTAAGCCTCACTTTTTAGTTGCTTCTGGTTTCTAGAAGCTTGTTCTGTTTGCATTTTTTTCCCATTCCTGAAACTGTCATTTAAAGGGACACTGTACCCAAAAAATTTCTTTCGTGATTCAGATTGAGCATGAAATTTTAAGCAACTTCCTAATTTACTCCTATTATCAAATTGTCTTCATTCTCTTGGTATCTTTATTTGAAATGCAAGAATGTAAGTTTAGATGCCGGCCCATTTTTGGTGAACAACCTGGGTTGTCCTTGCTGATTGGTGGATAAATTCATCCACCAATAAAAAACTGCTGTCCAGAGTACTGAAACCAAAAAAAAAGCTTAGATGCCTTCTTTTTCAAATAATGATAGCAAGAGAATGAAGAAAAATTGATAATAGGAGTAAATTAGAAAGTTGCTTAAAATTGCATGCTCTTTCTGAATTACAAAAGAAAAATTTGGGGTACAGTGTCCCTTTAAGGAATTTGATAATTTTGCTTTATATGTTGTTTTTTCTATTACATATTGCAAGATATTCCAAAAACTGTTTCTGTTTCAGAAAATACTGTTGGATTCCTGATGACTGACATCAGTCCTACCAAAGCTAAGTTAATTTATTTTAATGTTATGAATTTTATCTTTAGCTATGGTTTGTAATAAGTTATCATGATAAACTTTTACATGCAGAGTCCATTAGTATTTATGCATTATCTATTGCGATTCTTTTTACATCTAATGTACAAGATATATCTAGGAATCTATGATAATGTTTTTCTGATTCTATTCTAAAGGCTTTGTCTGACATCCAGCCTTCTAATAAAATTTATAGGTCTTTTTTAAACTTCTCATTTAGTTGATGAATTTTCAAATGACCGACAACATACTAAATTATCCTTCTCATTTAGAATATACTTCATCAGATATTTGACACTAACAAATCTATGGCTAGATTTAGAGTTTGGCGGTAGCCGTCAAAACCAGCGTTAGAGGCTCCTAACGCTGGTTTTGGGCTACCGCTGGTATTTGGAGTCAGTCAGGAAAGGGTCTAACGCTCACTTTCCAGCCGCGACTTTTCCATACCGCAGATCCCCCTACGCCAATTGCGTATCCTATCTTTTCAATGGGATCTTTCTAACGCCGGTTTTTAGAGTCGTGGCTGAAGTGAGCGTTAGTAATCTAACGACAAAACTCCAGCCGCAGAAAAAAAGTCAGTAGTTAAGAGCTTTATGGGCTAACGCTGGTTCATAAAGCTCTTAACTACTGTGCTCTAAAGTACACTAACACCCATAAACTACCTATGTACCCCTAAACCGAGGTCCCCCCACATCGCCGCCACTCTATTAAAATTTTTTAACCCCTAATCTGCCGACCGCACACCGCCGCCACCTACGTTATCCCTATGTACCCCTAATCTGCTGCCCCTAACACCGCCGACCCCTATATTATATTTATTAACCCCTAATCTGCCGCCCCCAACGTCGCCTCCACCTACCTACACTTATTAACCCCTAATCTGCCGACCAGACCGCACCGCTACTATAATAAATGTATTAACCCCTAATCCGCCTCACTCCCCCCTCAATAACCCTATAATAAATAGTATTAATCCCTAATCTGCTCTCCCTAACAGCGCCGACACCTAACTTCAAGTATTAACCCCTAATCTGCCGACCGGAGCTCACCGCTATTCTAATAAATTTTTTATCCCCTAAAGCTAATTCTAACCCTAACCCTAACACCCCCCTAAGTTAAATATAATTTTTATCTAACGAAATAAACTAACTCTTATTAAATAAATTATTCCTATTTAAAGCTAAATACTTACCTGTAAAATAAACCCTAATATAGCTACAATATAAATTATAATTATATTGTAGCTATTTTAAGATTAATATTTATTTTACAGGCAACTTTGTAATTATTTTAACTAGGTACAATAGCTATTAAATAGTTAATAACTATTTAATAGTTACCTAGTTAAAATAATTACAAAATTACCTGTAAAATAAATCCTAACCTAAGTTACAATTAAACCTAACACTACACTATCAATAAATTAATTAAATAAAATACCTACAATTACCTACAATTAAACCTAACACTACACTATCAATAAATTAATTAAATACAATACCTACAAATAAATACAATTAAATAAACTAACTAAAGTACAAAAAATAAAAAAGAACTAAGTTACAAAAAATAAAAAAATATTTACAAACATTTGAAAAATATTACAACAATTTTAAACTAATTACACCTACTCTAAGCCCCCTAATAAAATAACAAAGCCCCCAAAATAAAAAAATGCCCTACCCTATTCTAAGATTAAAATAGAAAAGCTCTTTTACCTTACCAGCCCTTAAAAGGGCCCTTTGCGGGGCATGCCCCAAAGAATTCAGCTCTTTTGCCTGTAAAAAAACAACATACAATACTCCCCCCCAACATTACAACCCACCACCCACATACCCCTAATCTAACCCAAACCCCCTTAAATAAACCTAACACTAAGCCCCTGAAGATCTCCCTACCTTGTCTTCACCACACCTGGTTGACCGATTCGTCCTGGCTCCGACTTCTTCATCCAAGCCCAAGCAGGGGGCTGAAGAGGTCCATGATCCGGCTGAAGTCTTCATCCAAGCGGGAGCTGAAGAGGTCCATGATCCGGCTGAAGTCTTCATCCAAGCGGGAGCTGAAGAGGTCCATGATCCGACTGAAGTCTTCATCCAAGAGGCATCTTCAATCTTCTTTCTTCCGGAGCAATCTTCTTCCAGCCGACGTGGATCCATCCTCTTCTACCGATGCCTACTCGCCGAATGACGGTTCCTTTAAATGACGTCATCCAAGATGGCGTCCCTCGAATTCCGATTGGCTGATAGGATTCTATCAGCCAATCGGAATTAAGGTAGGAAAATCTGATTGGCTGATGGAATCAGCCAATCAGATTCAAGTTCAATCCGATTGGCTGATCCAATCAGCCAATCAGATTGAGCTTGCATTCTATTGGCTGATCGGAACAGCCAATAGAATGCAAGCTCAATCTGATTGGCTGATTGGATCAGCCAATCGGATTGAACTTGAATCTGATTGGCTGATTCCATCAGCCAATCAGATTTTCCTACTTTAATTCCGATTGGCTGATAGAATCCTATCAGCCAATCGGAATTCGAGGGACGCCATCTTGGATGACGTCATTTAAAGGAACCGTCATTCGGCGAGTAGGCGTCGGTAGAAGAGGATGGATCCGCGTCGGCTGGAAGAAGATTGCTCCGGAAGAAAGAAGATTGAAGATGCCGCTTGGATGAAGACTTCAGCCGGATCATGGACCTCTTCAGCTCCCGCTTGGATGAAGACTTCAGCCGGATCATGGACCTCTTCAGCTCCCGCTTGGATGAAGACTTCAGCCGGATCATGGACCTCTTCAGCCCCCTGCTTGGGCTTGGATGAAGACGTCGGAGCCAGGACGAATCGGTGAACCCGGTGTGGTGAAGACAAGGTAGGGAGATCTTCAGGGGCTTAGTGTTAGGTTTATTTAAGGGTGGTTTGGGTTAGATTAGGGGTATGTGGGTGGTGGGTTGTAATGTTGGGGGGGGGGTATGGTATTTTTTTTTTTACAGGCAAAAGAGCTGAATTCTTTGGGGCATGCCCCGCAAAAGGCCCTTTTCAGGGCTGGTAAGGTAAAATAGCTTTTATATTTTAATTTTAGAATATGGTAGGGCATTTTTTTATTTTGGGGGTCTTTGTTATTTTATTAGGGGGCTTAGAGTAGGTGTAATTAGTTTAAAATTGTTGTAATATTTTTCTAATGTTTGTAAAAAAAAATTATTTTTTGTAACTTAGTTCTTTTTTATTTTTTGTACTTTAGTTAATTTATTTAATTGTATTTATTTGTAGGTATTGTATTTAATTAATTTATTGATAGTGTAGTGTTAGGTTTAATTGTAGGTAATTGTAGGTATTTTATTTAATTTATTTATTGATAGTGTAGTGTTAGGTTTAATTGTAACTTAGGTTAGGATTTATTTTACAGGTAATTTTGTAATTATTTTAACTAGGTAACTATTAAATAGTTATTAACTATTTAATAGCTATTGTACCTGGTTAAAATAATTACAAAGTTTCCTGTAAAATAAATATTAATCCTAAAATAGCTACAATATAATTATAATTTATATTGTAGCTATATTAGGGTTTATTTTACAGGTAAGTATTTAGCTTTAAATAGGAATAATTTATTTAATAAGAGTTAATTTATTTCCTTAGATAAAAATTATATTTAACTTAGGGGGTGTTAGGGTTAAAATTAGCTTTAGGGGTTAAAAAATTTATTAGAGTAGCGGTGAGCTCCGGTCGGCAGATTAGGGGTTAATACTTGAAGTTAGGTGTCGGCGATGTTAGGGAGAGCAGATTAGGGATTAATACTATTTATTATAGGGTTATTGAGGCGGGAGTGAGGCGGATTAGGGGTTAATACATTTATTATAGTAGCGGTGCGGTCCGGTCGGCAGATTAGGGGTTAATAAGTGTAGGTAGCTGGCGGCAACGTTGTGGGGGCAGATTAGGGGTTAATAAATATAATATAGGGGTCGGCGGTGTTAGGGCCAGCAGATTAGGGGTACGTAGGTATAATGTAGGTTGCGGCAGTGTACGGAGCGGAAGATTAGGGGTTAATAATAATATGCAGGGGTCAGCGATAGCGGGGGCGGCAGTTTAGCGGTTAATAAGTGTAAGGTTAGGGGTGTTTAGACTCAGGGTACATGTTAGGTTGTTAGGTGCAGACGTAGGAAGTGTTTCCGCATAGGAAACAATGGGGCTGCGTTAGGAGCTGAACGCTGCTTTTTTGCAGGTGTTAGGTTTTTTTTCAGCTCAAACAGCCCCATTGTTTCCTATGGGGGAATCGTGCACGAGCACGTTTTTGAAGCTGGCCGCGTCCGTAAGCACCGCTAGTATCGAGAGTTGCAGTGGCGGTAAATATGCTATACGCTCCCTTTTTGGAGCCTAACGCAGCCATTCTGTGAACTCTAAATACCAGGGGTATTTAAAAGGTGTGGGCGAAAAAAAGCCAGTGTTAGATACGCGGGTCGTTACCGACAAAACTCTAAATCTAGCCGCTACTTTTTTATTTTTAAATAGAATACATTCGTTGTTGTAAGGTGTTGATTATATTGGATATTGAGGAGTCTAGTTCTTTTGATTTAAGACTAGCTAGCATTTAAATTCTGCTCATTAACCTCCTGTGGTTTCTTCAGAGGTTTTTTTCCCAGTTCATGATACTAGGGAATGGAATAGGCCTGGGACTTCTTTTATTCCTTCTTTAAGGTTTTTAAATTGTATCCTTTGCCGGCAGTTAGTTTAAAAATTTTGAGGAAAGATCCCCAAGTTAATGGGCTTTTCTCTACTCTTGCAAAACATACTACTATTCCTATAGAAAATAGTATTTATTTTTTTCCTTCAGATGGGAAACTTGTATCTTATTTTAGGAAAAATATTTTATTTCAGGTCCTTTTCTTAGGCCTGCAATTTATTTGGCTGATGTTGCAAATGCTTCAACTTTCTGGTTGGATACTTTAGTGCAACAAGTATCGGATTATGATTTGTTTTAGCATTGTTAAGTTGATCAACATGCTAATATTTTAATTTTTTTGATATTTTCACAATTGAGGTTAAATCTATGTTTTTAGCTATTTTTAGCTAGAAGAACTTTGTGACTTAATCTTGGAATACTAATTTGATTTCTAAAATCCATATTTCTTTTTTCCAAGGTAATCAATTATTTGGTTCACAATTGGATTCAATGTTTTCAAACTGTTACTCTGGGGAAGGGAGTTTTTTGTTGCTTTAAGATTGAGTTCTAAGAGTAAATCTTAAGCTTATATTAGTTTGTTCTTAATAAGGAACGGAATCCTAATTTTTCCTCAAGTAACATGTTTATAATTGGAAGCTTTCTTCAACATGGATTGAATTTAAGCTATTTAAAAGATCAAAGTCAGCCCCCCAAATTTGCATGTAGGTGCGTTTTTTTATTCCAGCTTAGCTGGTAAGGGGCAGGTTTTTACTTTTTAAAATTTGTTTGGTTCAATTCGGTCCAAACTTCTTAGATTGGGGTACTGAATAGGATTCAGAGTAAAACCGCCTGTGAGAAGTTTTTTTCTCTCTAGCATATTCCAGCTATTCCAGTAAAGGCTCACACTTTTCTGAAGTATGTTTCAGACCTGTATGTGTTGGGTTCTTGTGAGGCGTGGCTGGTTACCCGTTGGGGTTTCAAGGCGCTGCTCAGACCTGGAGTTATCTGGGGTATTCATTCCAGTTCCATTTCAGGAACAGGGTTTGGGGTTTTATTCAAAACTATTCATTGTCCCAAAGATAATAAATCTTTTTGATTTGTCATATAAGAGTTCCTTCTTTCAGAATGGTGTTTATATGGTCTATTCTGCCTTTTTTTGGTCAGTAAGGGCATTATTTGTTTTCAATAGATACAATAGATGCATATCTTCTTCTTCTGTTTTCATTCAGATTATTTTCATTTTTTGAGATTCTCTTTTTTTGACAAGCATTACCAATTTGTTGCTTTTCCTTCCGGTCTAGCGACAGCTCTGAGATTCTTTTCAAGGTTCTCAGTGTTTCCTTATTTGGACGATCTCGTGGTACTGGCTCAGTCTTTTCATTCTCCAGAATCTCATACGATTCAACTTTTGTTGCTTCTTCTAAGACATGGTTGGAGGATCTTTTTATCAAAAGATTTTTGGTTGCTCAGACAAGGGTCACCTTTTTAAGGTTTCCAGATAGATTGTGCCAGTGTATTTGTCTCTAACAGACAGGAGACAATTATATAGGGTTAAGTTTGTCGGAACCTTCAGTCTCTATATTTTCCTTCAGTAGCTATATGCATGGAAGTTTTAGGTCTCATGGCTGCAGCATTGGTTTCAATTTCCTTTGCTCATTTTCATATGAAACCTTTCCAGTTTTTTATGTTGTATTCCAATGTTCAACTATCTTTGACTTGGTGGTTAGATCACCATCATATTGTTCTACGGGTCTCTTCGATTCATCCAACCTGGACCTTGATCACTACAGATGCAAGTTTTTTTAGGTTGGGAGGCTGTCTGGGGATCTCTGTCAGCACAAGGGGTTTGGAAATCTCAAGAGGAGAGATTACCATTCAATATTTTGGAACTCCGTGCATTCTCAGAGTTCGTCAGTTTTGGCTTCTTTTTGAAGAGAGAGACGTTATTGTTTTTTCAAACAGACAATGTCACAACTGTGGCATATGTCAATCATCAGGGTGGGACTTTCAGTCCTTAGGCTGTGAAAGAAGTATCTCGGATACTTGCTTGGGTTAAATCCAGTCTAATTTCTGCAGTCCATTTCCCAGGTTTAGACAATTGGGAAGCGGATTATTTCTGTCATTCAAGCTTTACATCCGGGAGAATGGTCTCTTTACCCAGATGTGTTTTTTCAAATTGTTCAGATGTGAGGGTTTCCAGTAATAGTTCTGATGGCATCTCATCTAAACAAGAAAACTTCCCAGGTACCTATTCAGGTCCGGGGATCCTCAGGCGGAAGCAGTGTATGCATTGACACTTCCTTGGAGTTATCAATCTGCCTATATTTTTGCTCCTTCTGGTTCTTCTTTTTAAGAGTGATTTTTCAAAATCATCAGGGAGCAATCTTTTGTGTTGCTGGTGGCTCCAGCATGGCCGCTCAGGTTTTGGTATATGGTTCTTGTTCGGATGTCCAGTTGCCAACCTTGGTCACTTCCATTTAGGCCAGACCTTAAGATTCATTTTTTCCGTCAGGAAATCAAATTATTAAATTTGATGGTATGGAAATTAAACGCTTAGTGTTTAGTCATAGAGGTTTCTCTGACTCAGTGATTAATACTATGTTGCAGGTTCGTAAATCTGTGTCTAGAAAGATTTATTATCAAGTTTGGAAGATTTACATCTTATGATGCTCTTCTCATAATTTCTCTTGGCATTCTTTTAGAATTCCTAGGATTTTATAGTTTCTTCATAAGGTTTTGTCTGCAAGTTCCTTGAAAGGACAAATCTCTGCTCTTTCTGTGCTGTTTCACAGAGGAAAATTGCTAATCTTTCTGATATTCATTGTTTTGTTCAGGCTTTGGTTGCTTTTTTTGTTCGGCTTTGGTTACTTTTGTCCGCGCCACGGCTTGCATGCACTGGGATTACCCGGTCTTCGGCTGTAGGCGCTTGTTTACCAGCCCCTTCCAGGATCACCTCTGCTTTGTTTTGGGGAAAACCATTACCCTAGGATTACAAATAAGCGGACCTATCTGGAATTCTTGGTCAGCATTTACCAGGCTCTTTTGAACAGCAGTCTGATTGACATTAGCCTACAGCTGACGATAAGTATTGATTACAATGGGGCCTAGTTATCAAGCCGTCAACCTCAAATACGCTGGAATTCCGCAGCGTATTTGTGGCGAGGCTGATTCGCCTTAGTTATCAAAGGCTCGAGACCGGCAAAAGTAGAATTTTGTGACGTAAACTTCGATCCGCCGGACTCAGTCCGACACAGATCGATTCTTACGTCACTCCAGATGTTCCGCACACAAGTGCGGCACAATCTCACTACTTTTGCTAGTTATCAAAAAACTAGCAGGTACGCTCGGCACTTTTCCGGCCCAGCGTACCTGATTTTCAAAGCGCCAGCCTGGAGGCGGCGGATCCCATAGGAATCAATGGGAGTCTGACCATAGCGAAAGTACAAGTTCGCTGCTGACAGACATCCCATTGATTCCTATGGGAGCTGTCTACACCTAACACCCTAACATGTACCCCGAGTCTAAACACCGCTAATCTGACCCCCCCTACACCGCCGCAACTAAATAAAGTTATTACCCCCTAAACCGCCACTCCCGGAGCCCACCGCAAGCTACTCTATACATATTAACCCCTAAACCGCCGCTCCCAGAGCCCACCGCAACTATAATAAATGTATTAACCCCTAAACCGCCGCTCCCTGAACCCGCCGCAACCTATATTAAATGTATTAACCCCTATCCTGCCCCCCCTACACCGTCGCCACCTATAATAAATTTATTAACTCCTAATCTGCCCCCCCTACACCGTCGCCACCTATAATAAATTTATTAACCCCTATCCTGCCCCCCACTACGCCGCCGCCACTGTAATAAAATTATTAACCCCTAAACCTAAGTCTAACCCTAACGCCCCCCTAACTTAAATATTAATTAAATAAATCTAAATAAATTAACTCTTATTAACTAAATGAATCCTATTTAAAACTAAATACTTACCTTTAAAATAAACCCTAATATAGCTACAATATAAATAATAATTATATTATAGCTATCTTAGGATTTATATTTATTTTACAGGTAACTTTCAATTTATTTTAACCATGTACAATAACTATTAAATAGTTATTAACTATTTAATAGCTTGCCTAGCTAAAATAAAGAGAAATGTACCTGTGAAATAAATCCTAACCTAAGTTACAATTACACCTAACACTACACTATACTTTAATAAATTATTCCTATTTAAAAATAAATACTTACCTGTAAAATAAACCCTAAGATAGCTACAATGTAATTAATAATTATATTATAGCTATCTTAGGATTTATATTTATTTTACAGGTAACTTTGTATTTATTTTAGCTAGTTAGTCTTCTATCCGGGCGAAGTCATCTTCCAAGCCGGGTCTTGAATCTTCCTTCCGCCGACGCGGAACCACCTTCTTCGCCGACGGACTACGACGAATGACGGCTCCTTTAAGGGACGTCATCCAAGATGGCGTCCCCTCAATTCCGATTGGCTGATAGGATTCTATCAGCCAATCGGAATTAAGGTAGGAAAAATCTGATTGGCTGATGGAATCAGCCAATCAGATTGAGCTCGCATTCTATTGGCTGTTCCGATCAGCCAATAGAATGCGAGCTCAATCTGATTGGCTGATTGGATCAGCCAATTGGATTGAACTTGAATCTGATTGGCTGATTCCATCAGCCAATCAGATTTTCCTACCTTAATTCCGATTGGCTGATAGAATCCTATCAGCCAATCGGAATTGAGGGGACGCCATCTTGGATGACGTCCCTTAAAGGAGCCGTCATTCGTCGTAGTCCGTCGGTGAAGAAGGTGGTTCCGCGTTGGCGGAAGGAAGATTCAAGACCCGGCTTGGAAGATGACTTCGCCCGGATAGAAGACCTCTTCAGCGCCTCTTTGAAGATGACATCGGCCGGATCGAAGACTTCTTCAGCGCCGCCTGGATGATGACTTCATCGGATGGAAGATTTCTTCAGCGCCGCTTGGAGGATTAACTTCTTCCGCTCCGGATGTCCTCTTCAGTTCCATCGGTGGCTCGGCTGAGTGAAGACGACTCAAGGTAGGATGATCTTCAGGGGATTAGTGTTAGGTTTTTGTAAGGGGGGTTTGGGTTAGATTAGGGGTATGTGGGTGGTGGGTTTTAATGTTGGGGGGGGTTGTATTTTTCTTTTACAGGCAAAAGAGCTGAACTTTTTGGGGCATGCCCCCACAAATGGCCCTTTTAAGGGCTGGTAAGGTAAAAGAGCTTTGAAATTTATTTAATTTAGAATAGGGTAGGGATTTTTTTTATTTTGGGGGGTTTGTTATTTTATTAGGGGGCTTAGATTAGGTGTAAGTAGCTTAAAATTGTTGTAATATGTTTAACATGTTTGTAACTTAATTTTTTATTTTTTGTAACTTAGCTTTTTTTTTTTTTGTACTTTAGTTAGTTTATGTAATTGTATTTAATTGTAGTTATTTGTAGGTAGTTTATTTAGTTAATTTAATGATAGTGTAGTATTAGGTTTAATTGTAACTTAAGTTAGGATTTATTTTACAGGTAATTTTGTATTTCTTTTAGCTAGGTAGTTATTAAATAGTTAATAACTATTTAATAACTATTCTAACTAGCTAAAATAAATACAAAGTTACCTGTAAAATAAATATAAATCCTAAGATAGCTATAATATAATTATTAATTACATTGTAGCTATCTTAGGGTTTATTTTACAGGTAAGTATTTATTTTTAAATAGGAATAATGTATTAAAGTATAGTGTAGTGTTAGGTGTAATTGTAACTTAGGTTAGGATTTATTTCACAGGTACATTTCTCTTTATTTTAGCTAGGTAAGCTATTAAATAGTTAATAACTATTTAATAGTTATTGTACATGGTTAAAATAAATTGAAAGTTACCTGTAAAATAAATATAAATCCTAAGATAGCTAGAATATAATTATTATTTATATTGTAGCTATATTAGGGTTTATTTTAAAGGTAAGTATTTAGTTTTAAATAGGATTCATTTAGTTAATAAGAGTTAATTTATTTAGATTTATTTAATTAATATTTAAGTTAGGGGGGCGTTAGGGTTAGACTTAGGTTTAGGGGTTAATCATTTTATTACAGTGGCGGCGTAGTGGGGGGCAGGATAGGGGTTAATAAATTTATTATAGGTGGCGACGGTGTAGGGGGGCAGGATAGGGGTTAATAGGTTTAATATAGGTTGCGGCGGGTTCATGGAGCGGCGGTTTAGGGGTTAAACTATTTATTTAGTTGCGGAGAGGTGCGGGATCAGCAGGATAGGGGTTAATAATTTTATAATAGAGGGCGACGGTATAGGGGGGGCAGGATAGGGGTTACTAGGTATATTGTAGGTGGCAGCGGTGCCCGGGAGCGGCGGTTTAGGGGTTAATACATTTATAAGACTTGCGGCAGGGTCTAGGAGCGGCGGTTTAGGGGTTAGTAACTTTATTTAGTTGCGGGGGGCTCCGGGGGCGCCGGTATAGGGGGTAGAACAGTGCAGTTTAGTGTGAGTGCTTAGTGACAGGCTAGCAATAAAGCTGGGAAAAAGCCGAAGGGCAGCGAGATCGGATGAGTGATAACTGTCACAGTCCGCTGCTCATCGCCCCGCGGCTTTTTGACAGCTTTATTTGATAACTTAGGTGTATTTTTTCAGGTCCGCGGCGGCGAAGGTAGGCGAGCTTAGGCGGACGTATTGGGCCGGCGAAGCCAGAAAAGTAGACGGCTTGATAACTACCCCCCTATAACTGTGTCTTTTGTACCTGCTGCATTTATTATACCGTACATATTTATGTTATGTGTTTTTCCTTTATTCTTCTGTTAAAGTGTATAATAGACAGGAATTTGATATACCTGCTATTACACTTGTTGTTTTGTGACCACTGTGCACAGTAGGTAGTTTATATATATATTGTAAACTATTTTCTAACTAGTAAACTGATTATAGGACTAAGAGTGCTGTTGTGAGGTATATTTTCTTCTGTTGCTTAATTTATTGTATATTATATACCTTAGCACCGATATTATCTTATATCTTTTGTCCTAATACATTAGAAAACCTAAGCATAGCAAACATTTGAGTTGATTTGGTTCGTATCAAGCCTGTCATTAAGCCAATTTCTCCTCCTTGGAGTCTTAATTTGGTTCTGAGGGCTTAACAGGCTCTTCCGTTTGAGTCTATGCATTCTTTGGACATTTAATTACTTTCCTGGAAAGTTTTGTTCCTTTTTGCCATCTCTTCTGCTAGAAGAGTTTCTGAGTTATCTGCTCTTTCTTGTGAATCTCCTTTTCTGATTTTTCATCAGGATAAGGCGGTGTTGCGGACTTCATTTAATTTTTTACCTAAAGTTGTGAATTCTAACAACATTAGTAGAGAAATTGTTGTCCCTTCATTGTGTCCTAATCCTAAGAATTCTCTGGAGAGATCTTTACATTCTTTGGATGTAGTAAGAGCTTTGAAATATTATGTTGAAGCTACTAAAGATTTCAGAAAGACTTCAGTCTATTTGTTATCGTTTCTGGTTCTAGGAAAGGTCAGAAGGCTTCTGCCATTTCTTTAGCATCTTGGTTAAAGTCTTTGATTCATCATGCTTATGTAGAGTCGGGTTAATCTCCGCCTCAAAGGATTATGGCTCATTCTACTAGGTCAGTTTCTACTTCCTGGGCTTTTAGGAATGAAGCTTCTGTTGATCAGATTTGCAAAGCAGCAACTTGGTCTTCTTTGCATACTTTTACTAAATTCTACCATTTTGATGTTTTCTCTTCTTCTGAAGCAGTTTTTGGTAGAAAGTACTTCAGGCAGCTGTTTCAGTTTGATTCTTCTGCTTATAATTTCAGTTTTTTTCTTTATAAGATTAAAACTTTTTGATTTGG
Organism: Bombina bombina; assembly: GCF_027579735.1. Classification (NCBI taxonomy): domain Eukaryota; kingdom Metazoa; phylum Chordata; class Amphibia; order Anura; family Bombinatoridae; genus Bombina; species Bombina bombina. Next base: position 103,506,559 of record NC_069503.1, read on the forward strand.
GTTGTGGATTATTTTTTCAGCGGAATTGGCTGTCTTTATTTTATCCCTCCCTCTCTAGTGACTCTTGCGTGGAAGTTCCACATCTTGGGTATTTGCTATCCCATACGTCACTAGCTCATGGACTCTTGCTAATTACATGAAAGAAAACATAATTTATGTTAGAACTTACCTGATAAATTCATTTCTTTCATATTAGCAAGAGTCCATGAGGCCCACCCTTTTTTGTGGTGATTATGATTTTTTTTGTATAAAGCACAATTATTCCAATTCCTTATTTGATGCTTTCGCTCCTTTCTTATTACCCCACTTCTTGACTATTCGTTAAACTGAATTGTGGGTGTGGTGAGGGGTGTATTTATAGGCATTTTGAGGTTTGGGAAACTTTGCCCCTCCTGGTAGGAATGTATATCCCATACGTCACTAGCTCATTGACTCTTGCTAATATGAAAGAAATTAATTTATCAGGTAAGTTCTTACATAAATTATGTTTTTCTATTAAAAGAAGACAGAGTCCTTATATTCCAAAAATGGAAACCACCAGAAAGCTAAGTGGATAAACACAGTTTTTGCATATTTGAAACAAAAGGACAATGCAGAATATAACCTACATTTCTGGGATTAATGTACTAGTAGAGGATATGACAGTGACAATTTGCTCAGTTACTAATTTTATGAATTTGCAGCATATAAACATGTTAAAAAGCATCCAATTGTCTTCGAAATGGTTGCATATTTTTTTTGTCTGATTGGCTGCTGCTTATCATGTGACTTTCTCTTGTAAGGTGTATACAGTCCATGGATTCATCCATTACTTGTGGGATATTCTCTTTCCCAACAGGAAGCTGCAAGAGGATCACCCACAGCAGAGCTGTCTATATAGCTCCTCCCCTAACTGCCACCTCCCAGTCATTCTCTTGCAGTTCTCGACAAGGGAAGCAGCTAGAGAGATGTGGTGCATTAATGTACTTTATCTTCAATCAAAAGTTTGTTATTTTCAAATGGTACCGGAGTTGTACTATTTTAGCCTCATGCAGAAAGTTGAAGAAGAGTCTGCCTGTGGTCTTTGATGATCTTAGCAGGTTGTAACTAAGATCCATTGCTGTTCTCACACATAACTGAAGAGATGGGTAACTTCAGCTGGGGGAATAGCGTGCAGGGTCTCTTGCTCTGAGGTATGTGCAGTTTTAAATTTTTCTAGAGAAATGATAAGCTAGAAAATGCTGACAATACCAGATTTATTTAAGGTAAGCCTGATTACAGTGATTTAATAACGACTGGTATCATGCTTGCTGTAAAGGGTAATATTTTTATTATTTACTCACATTACTGAATAGATATAACGTTTGCTTGAGGTATATAAATGTTTATTTCATATTGTTGATAAAATTTTATTCTGGGGCCCAGTTTTTCCACATGGCTGACTAGATTTTGCCTAGGGATAGTTTTTTAAGGCCCTCTCACTGTGAGTACAGGTTGGGAGGGGCCTGTTTTCCATTAGTTTTTGCAGCTTGAGACATCCAGCTTCCCTGAAGGAGTCCCCTGAACATATAGGACCTCTCTAAGGGGTTTTTGTGCCTTCCAAAGTTTGTGTTCAAGACCTCCTAGTTATGGGAGTGATCCACCCAGTTCCGCAGGAGGAACAGGGACAGGGCTTTTATTCAAATCTGTTTGTTGTTCCCAAGAAAGAGGGAACATTCAGACCAATCTTAGATCTCAAGATCTTAAACAAATTTCTCAGAGTCCCATCCTTCAAGATGGAGACTATTCGAACCATATGATCCAGGAGGGCCAATACAGGCACTACCAGTTTGTGGCTCTTCCTTTTGGGTTGGCCACGGCACTAAGAATCTTTACAAAGGTTCTAGGGTCCCTTCTAGCGGCCCTTAGGCTGCGGGCTATAGCAGTAGCCCCTTACTCAGACGACATTCTGATACAGGCATCGACTTTTCAAGTTGCCAGGTCTCACACGGACATTGTTCTGGCATTTCTGAGGTCACATGGGTGGAAAGTGAATGAAGAAAAAAGTTCTCTATCCCCTCTCACAAGAATTTCCTTCCTAGGAACTCTGATAGATTCTGTAGAAATGAAGATTTACCTGACAGAGGCCAGGTTGTCAAAACTTCTAAATTCCTGCCGTGTTCTTTATTCTACTTCTTGCCCTTCAGTGGCTCAGTGTATGGAAGTAATCGGCTTAATGGTAGCGGCAATGGACATAGTGCCGTTTGCCCGCCTACATCTCAGACCGCTGCAACTCTGCATGCTCAGTCAGTGGAATGGGGATTACACAGATTTGTCCCCTCTACTAAATCTGGAACAAGAGACCAGGGATTCTCTTCTCTGGTGGTTATATCGGGTCCATCTGTCCAAGGGTATGACTGTCCGCAGGCCAGATTGGACAATAGTAACGACAGATGCCAGCCTTCTGGGCTGGGGTGCAGTCTGGAACTCCCTGAAGGCTCAGGGCTTGTGGACTCAGGAGGAGACACTCCTTCTGATAAACATTCTGGAACTAAGAGCGATATTCAATGCTCTTCAGGCTTGGCCTCAGCTTGCTGCGGTCAGGTTCATCAGATTTCAGTCGGACAACATCACGACTGTAGCTTACATCAACCATCAAGGGGGAACAAGGAGTTCCCTAGCAATGTTGGAGGTTTCAAAAATAATTCTATGGTCAGAGGTTCACTCTTGCCATCTATCAGCTATCCATATCCCAGGAGTAGAGAACTGGGAGGCGGATTTTCTAAGTCGACAGACTTTTCATCCGGGGGAGTGGGAACTCCATCCGGAGGTGTTTGCACAGTTGATTCAACTTTGGGGCAAACCAGAACTGGATCTCATGGCGTCTCGTCAGAACGCCAAGCTTCCTTATTACGGGTTCAGGTCCAGGGATCCCAAGGCAGCACTGATAGATGCTCTAGCAGCGCCTTGGTCTTGTGTTTCCACCATTTCTTCTGCTCCCTCGTCTGATTGCCAAGATCAAGCAGGAGAGAGCTTCAGTGATTTTGATAGCTCCTGCGTGGCCACGCAGGACTTGGTACGCAGATCTGGTGGACATGTCATCCTTTCCACCTTGGACTCTGCCGCTGAGGCAGGACCTTCTACTTCAAGGTCCCTTCAAACATCCAAATCTAATTTGTCAAAACTTGTTTTTTCCGAGTCGGTCATTGATACCTTAATTCAGGCTCGAAAGCCTGTCACCAGGAAAATCTATCATAAGATATGGTGTAAAAATCTTCATTGGTGTGAATCCAAGGGTTACTCATGGAGTAAAGTCAGGATTCCCAGGATATTGTCTTTTCTCCAAGAAGGATTGGAGAAGGGATTGTCAGCTAGTTCCTTAAAGGGACAGATTTCTGCTCTGTCTATTCTTTTGCACAAGCGTCTGGCGGATGTTCCAGACATTCAGGTGTTTTGTCAGGCTTTCGTTAGAATCAAGCCTGTGTTTAAACCTGTTGCTCCGCCATGGAGTTTAAATTTAGTTCTTAAAGTTCTTCAAGGGGTTCTATTTGAACCTCTGCATTCCATAGATATCAAGCTTTTATCTTGGAAAGTTTTGTTCTTGGTAGCTATCTCTTCGGCTCGAAGAGTTTCAGAGTTATCTGCCTTGCAGTGTGATTCCCCTTATCTGATCTTCCATGCAGATAAGGTAGCTTTGCGTACCAAACCTGGGTTTTTTCCTAAGGTGGTATCCAATAAGAATATCAATCAAGAGATTGTTGTTCCGTCACTGTGTCCTAATCCTTCTTCAAAGAAGGAACGTCTATTACACAATCTTGACGTGGTTCATGCTTTAAAGTTTTATTTACAAGCTACTAAAGATTTTCGTCAAACATCTGCATTGTTTGTTGTCTACTCTGGACAGAGGAAAGGCCAAAAGGCTTCAGCAACTTCTCTTTCTTTTTGGTTAAGAAGTATAATCCGCTTAGCTTATGAGACTGCTGGCCAGCAGCCTCCTGTAAGAATTACAGCTCATTCCACTAGAGCGATGGCTTCCACATGGGCCTTTAAAAATGAGGCTTCTGTTGAACAAATTTGTAACGCGGCGACTTGGTCTTCGCTTCATACTTTTTCTAAATTCTACAAATTTGATACTTTTGCTTCTTCGGAGGCTATTTTTGGGAGAAAGGTCTTACAGGCAGTGGTGCCTTCCGTTTAACCGCCTGCCTTGTCCCTCCCTTCATCCGTGTCCTATAGCTTTGGTATTGGTATCCCACAAGTAATGGATGAATCCGTGGACTGGATACACCTTACAATAGAAAACAAAATTTATGCTTACCTGATAAATTTATTTCTCTTGTGGTGTATCCAGTCCACGGCCCGCCCTGTCATTTTAAGGCAGGTGTTTTTTAATTTTTAAACTACAGTCACCACTGCACCCTATAGTTTCTCCTTTCTCTTGCTTGTCTTCGGTCGAATGACTGGGAGGTGGCAGTTAGGGGAGGAGCTATATAGACAGCTCTGCTGTGGGTGATCCTCTTGCAGCTTCCTGTTGGGAAGGAGAATATCCCACAAGTAATGGATGAATCCGTGGACTGGATACACCACAAGAGAAATAAATTTATCAGGTAAGCATAAATTTTGTTTTTTCTACATGTATTCTGGGAGATGTAGTTCAGTATTGAACTGACCTTTGTTCTCCTCCCATTTACTTCCTGTGCAGCTGTTTTTGGGTGAGTGAGACAGGCTGTGTCTGAATTGTGTAATAAAAAGGTTTAGTGACTTTCTAGTCTTCTTAAAAAGTTTATAATTGTTATAAATGTTGTTCTTTTAATGCATGTTACTCATCTGCTTGTACCAGGCATTAGGAAAGTAAATGCTCTTCAACTTTTTGTGTTAGTGAAGGGTTAATACACACTGTGCTGCTCTCTGTGCTAGTGAATAGGCTAATACACACTCATACCCCCCAACTGTCCCGATGTTCGCGGGACAGTCCCGATTTTAGGGGTCTGTCCCCCTGTCCCGGGTTGCTAGCCATCTGTCCCGATTTGCCCCAGGCATTAAAAAAAAAACTTTTTTTTTTTTTTTTTTTTTTTTAAATTCTGTTGGGCCCATACTCAGAAGCAGCTGGTTTTGCTCTCACAGGGTTAGATATCTGTTAGATTCCCTGTGGAAAAGGAATGGTGTGTGGGTTAAGCAGGAGTAAGAAGGCTGTATACACTCTAACCACGGGTAATGGTGACTCTCTCTAACCTACCTCTGGTAGTGATGATGTCTAACCCCTGGTGATAATACTAGCATGCCTTCAGTTTTATACAATGAGCAGTGCTAACACCAGGGTAACGAACAGTGGCAGCCGCAGACTGCCAGCTAATGTGCTTGCCAACCCCAGGACCCCATACAATGAATTACAGATACTCATATATGATGTAGTGTGTGTGTCTATCTGTATTCATAACTGTGTGTGTGTATCTGTATGTATAAGTTTATGCTATGTAGTGTGTGTGTATCTGCGTGTATAAATGTAAGCTATGTAGTGTGTGTATGTGTATCTGCATGTATAAGTGTGTATCTGCATGTATAAGTGTATGCTATGTAGTGTGTGTGTGTGTCTGCATGTATAAGTGTATACTATATAGTGTCTGTGTATCTGCATGTATATGTGTGCTGCCTGTATAAGTGTATGCCATGTAGTGTGTGTGTATCTTCGTGTGTAAGTGTATGCTATGTAGTGTGTGTGCATCTGTATGTATAAGTGTATGATATGTAGTGTGTGTGTGTGTGCATCTGCATGTATAAGTGTATGCTATGTAGTGTGTGTGTGTGTGTATCTGCATGTATAAGTGTATGCTATGTAGTGTGTGTGTATTTGCATGTGTATGCTATGTAGTGTGTGTGTGTATATGCATGTATAAGTGTATGCTATGTAGTGTGTGTGTGTGTATCTGCATGTATAAGTGTATGCTATGTAGTGTGTGTGTGTGTATATGCATGTATAAGTGTATGCTATGTAGTGTGTGTGTGTATATGCATGTATAAGTGTATGCTATGTAGTTGTGTGTGTATCTGCATGTATAAGTGTATGCTATGTAGTGTGTGTGTATTTGCATGTGTATGCTATGTAGTGTGTGTGTGTATATGCATGTATAAGTGTATGCTATGTAGTGTGTGTGTATCTGCATGTATAAGTGTATGCTATGTAGTGTGTGTGTATCTGCATGTATAAGTGTATACTATGTAGTGTGTGTGTGTGTGTGTGTGTATCTGCATGTAAAAGTGTATGCTATGTAGTGTGTATGTATCTGCATGTATAAGTGTATGCTATGTAGTGTGTGTGTATCTGCATGTGTAAGTGTATGCTATGTAGTGTGTGTGTATCTGCATGTATAAGTGTATGCTATGTAGTGTGTGTGTGTATCTGCATGTATAAGTGTATGCTATGTAGTGTGTGTGTGTGTATATGCATGTATAAGTGTATGATATGTAGTGTGTGTGTGTGTATCTGCATGTATAAGTGTATGCTATGTAGTGTGTATGTGCATGTGTAAGTGTATGCTATGTAGTGTGTGTGTGTATATGCATGTATAAGTGTATGCTATGTAGTGTGTGTGTGTATCTGCATGTATAAGTGTATGCTATGTAGTGTGTGTGTGTGTATATGCATGTATAAGTGTATGATATGTAGTGTGTGTGTGTATATGCATGTATAAGTGTATGCTATGTAGTGTGTGTGTGTGTGTTTGTGTATCTGCATGTATAAGTGTATGATATGTAGTGTGTGTATATGCATGTATAAGTGTATGCTATGTAGTGTGTGTGTGTGTGTGTGTTTGTGTATCTGCATGTATAAGTGTATGCTATGTAGTGTGTGTGTGTATCTGCATGTATAAGTGTATGCTATGTAGTGTGTGTATCTGCATGTGTAAGTGTATGCTATGTAGTGTGTGTGTGTATCTGCATGTATAAGTGTATGCTATGTAGTGTGTGTGTGTATCTGCATGTATAAGTGTATGCTATGTAGTGTGTGTGTGTATCTGCATGTATAAGTGTATGCTATGTAGTGTGTGTGTGTATCTGCATGTATAAGTGTATGCTATGTAGTGTGTGTGTGTATCTGCATGTATAAGTGTATGCTATGTAGTGTGTGTGTGTATCTGCATGTATAAGTGTATGCTATGTAGTGTGTGTGTGTATCTGCATGTATAAGTGTATGCTATGTAGTGTGTGTGTGTATCTGCATGTATAAGTGTATGCTATGTAGTGTGTGTGTGTATCTGCATGTATAAGTGTATGCTATGTAGTGTGTGTGTGTATCTGCATGTATAAGTGTATGCTATGTAGTGTGTGTGTGTATCTGCATGTATAAGTGTATGCTATGTAGTGTGTGTGTGTATCTGCATGTATAAGTGTATGCTATGTAGTGTGTGTATCTGCATGTATAATTGTATGCTATGTAGTGTGTGTGTGTGTGTATCTGCATGTATAAGTGTCAGGGTTACTGTGCCTTTAAGCAGGGTTTTGCATAGGAACTTTCTCATTGGTTGCCTAGGTTATAAGTTCCACAATTTCCTGTGGCTCCTTGCTTAGTATTTTGTAGTGTAATCTACCTTTACCTGAGCCCAGCTTGTGTTCCTATTGCAAGCCTCTATTTGGATTACAAATTAAGTTTATATCTATTCTCAGTGGAAGTGGACTTTAACCTTTTTTTCACCTGAAACAAAATTTATTTGCCAGTATTCAGAAAAGGAAGTCAGTGTGAAAGTTTTGCTACAGTTTCCTAATTTCCACTAAACCTTTCTCACCTGCACTGTTACTTGTGCTGAATCAACACTGAATCTGCAGCAGCAGCTGCAAACTGCCACTTCTCCCTCTGCTGCAGCTAATTCAGCTTACAGAGCCTCAAGCATCAGACCGGAGTTTGCCGCACAGATCAGCTCACTTCTCAATACTCTCACCCTGCTTTGTTTGCAAGTACCGTTCAGGAATAACGGCTATCATTGTCAGCTGACCGGAGGGCGGATTAACCAAACTGAACCGCAAGTATCTTTTGTTGCTTTTCTTACAAAGTATCATTTCCATATTTAGTTGAATAACTGCAAGCAAGTCTAAATCGCTTAAAGTGATACTCCTCAGTTATATGTTACCTTACTAAGAGGTGCTGTAAGACTTTGTGTTATAAAATCCTATTGGAGTTATAAGGATTACCATTTTCCTGAATTGACATTCTCAGCACCCTGTATCTTTGTATCTGTTTTCAGTCTGCAACATATTGATTGAAGTAATCGATAAACTGTTTATGCTATATTTTTACACATACCATATGTGTTTTCAGTGTTCTTAATTAAGGAACATATGAATCAATCCTCATAGGGATATTTGTCCATCATATTGATTTGCACTATTCTTGCTGGGATTTCACTCCTCAATAGTGAACTCTTATTTGAACCAGTGATACATTTAAACATTTATTCTCTGCAATTGAGTTCCAGAATCTAAAGTCAATTAAGCTTGAGATAACCTCACAATAAGTGTATGCTATGTAGTGTGTGTGTGTATATGCATGTATAAGTGTATGCTATGTAGTGTGTGTGTGTATATGCATGTATAAGTGTATACTATGTAGTGTGTGTGTATCTGCATGTATAAGTGTATGCTATGTAGTGTGTGTGTATCTGCATGTGTAAGTGTATGCTGTGTAGTGTGTGTGTGTATCTGCATGTATAAGTGTATGCTACGTAGTGTGTGTGTATCTGCATGTGTAAGTGTATACTATGTAGTGTGTGTGTATCTGCATGTGTAAGTGTATACTATGTAGTGTGTGTGTATCTGTATGTATAAGTGTAAGCTATGTAGTGTGTGTGTATCTGCATGTATAAGTGTATGCTATGTAGTGTGTGTGTGTATCTGCATGTATAAGTGTATGCTATGTAGTGTTTGTGTGTATCTGCATGTATAAGTGTATGCTATGTAGTGTGTGTGTATCTGCATGTATAAGTGTATACTATGTAGTGTGTGTGTGTATCTGCATGTGTAAGTGTATACTATGTAGTGTGCTACTGTGAATTTTTGCTGACTTTAAAGGCCAGAATCTAGAATATTTATTTTTTATTTTTTTTTACTTTCTTTTTATTAGGAATAGAGAAATATTTTCAGTGTTTACAGTATAAGACAAAATCTTCTGTTTATAAAAAAAACAATATAGAGGTATAAGAATGTGGTGCATTGCACTCCTGCATAAGAAACCTTCTACTAACATAAAAATTTGAATTGCACCACTTTTTACACATCGTATAGAGCCGTCTTGTACTATCCTTATCATTAGATCAACGCTGTACAAAAAAAACCCTTCTAACTCTTATAGTTATCTCTTATTCCCTATTTTCAATATTTATACAAACAACATTTATATATCATTGAAGCTATGCAAGCTTTTTGCTTTACCTACAAAATTTACATAATTATGACATCTCTTGATCTGTGTATATCATTTAATCAAAATTCCAGAGAACAGATAGGCAAGCTATGGGGCTGGGGGAGGAGAAAAAAAATATAAAAAAACCTTTGTCCCTCCCTCCCTGCTCCTCTCTAGAAAATCCAATTCCCCCTAAGTTGTTCCTCTTGCATGTATATAGAATTATCAAATATTTTGATAATCACTTGTTGGGTTGGTGTCTCTAAAGATTTTATATAAATCTCCCATTTGCGCATACATTTTGCAATTTGTTTTTCCAACTGTCTATCTGTATCAAATTGCTCATATACCATTTGTTGCTGTAATTTCCTTAAGAATAATCTTATACTTAAGTTCTTTCTGGACTTCCATTCACCAAGTATTATATTCCTGCCTACTAATATTATGGTATTTAGTAGGTGAGTCATTGCCCCATGTTCTGAGCCCTTGGCTAAAAAAATAATTTCCTTCATTGTAAAAATCACAGTGATTTTACATTTTTTTTCCATCCATTAACTTATCTTGAGCCAGAACGACTTTATTTTAGGGCAGGAATACATACAATGTAGTATATCTGCCTTCTCATATCTATATTTTTTACAAACATTTACTTAGGAATTATTCTATTTAGCCATTAAGTATGGGGTTAGGTATACATGATGTATAATTTTTAATTGAGATTCTCGCCAACTCCATAATAGAGTAGCTTTTCTTACCCTGTTTATACTTGCTCTAATATCCTCCTTAGTTATCTCTAACTCAGGAGAGACTCTCAACCATTTTATTTTTTTTAACATTCTTTTTATTATTTTATATGATTTCAATTACATAAATAGGAGGACAAGGACATTCAGAACTTATGTTACACAATTTCCCATAATCCTAATTCCTTGGCTCTCCTAGTAAATTCAATTATAGCAAACATTCTTGAAATTCCCCTTTTGTTGCACCACTTAGCAATCTGGGGTACAAAAAACAGTACAAAGTTAAAAGACAAAAGTAAAAAAACAAAACAAAAGAAAAAGCACTAAAGTAAATACAGTATGAGATTGCAGAAGGATGCGTGAGTCTCTTTCACGTATACCCTCGTATTTACTTCTGGTGTGGCCGAGGGTGGAGGGAAGAACTCATGGGGTCTGGATGTGTATATCTTATGGGGTATTTTATAGAAGCCTACTCCATTTGCTTGGTAGTTCATTATTGATTATCCAGGTTTTGACTATATTAGATTTAACTAAAGGTTTAATAATTTGGAGTTGTATATTTACTGACTGGGCTTCAATTATTTTAAGCCATTTAAGGAAAAACCTCTTGATAGTTTTCTCCGCATCAATGTGAATCTCATATTGTTCCAGAATCATTTGGTTCATCATCTCTTTTACATATTGCGTAATACTAGGTGCTTTTGGTGATTTCCAGTTAGCTAATATCAGTGCTCTGCCTTGGAGAAGTGCTGTATTAATCAAGGTGGGATTCTCATGCCAGTCTGTTCCCTGATATAAAAGGAGCACCGTTTTACTATTTATTTGGAGTTTTTGATCTAACCACTTATTAAGCCAATATAGTATCTGTTGCCAAAATTGGCGGATTTTTGGGCAGCTATAAAGGCAATGTTCTAAATCTGCATCTTTAGCGCTACATTTATAGCAAACTATCTCCATATTTTTATACCACCTTGCTATTTTGCTAGGAGTTATGTACAATTGATTAATTATCTTAAAATGCGACTCTCTCCAAGTAGTAACCTTAGTTGTCCTCACTACTATCCTGAAACTATCTTGTAATTCTGCCCTTGTTTGCATAGGATATAGTCTCCTCCATTTGCTTTCCAACATCTGTAAGTGTACTTCTATTTTATGATCCATTTGAAAATTATAAATCATCCTAATTGCATATTTCTTTTGTGCGAAGATTCTGATAGCTTTGTCTAGCCCTCCTAGAGACCAGTCTTTCCCATGCCTGGCTTGTAATTCATTGTAGAAATGTCTAACTTGTAGATAAGCAACAAAGTCTGTATTGGGAAGCTGATATTCCCTACTTAATTCTTCAAAAGATTTAATTGTATGTATTATATTATCCTCAAGCTGTACCAAATTAGTGATGCCCTTCCTGCGCCATCTATGAAAAACTCCATATCCACTACATCCTATTTTAAATTTCGGATTCCCTAAATATCTGGATATGCACATATTAACTCCTACTAGTTTACCAAGTTTATGCCAGGCCACTATCACGTTATTAAACGTTGGCCTCTGCGAGATTCCTTTTGGGAGATTTTTTATCTCACAGTGTAAAAGTGCTTTAGGGGTATATGGAGCACATATATCTGCCTCTAGTGCTCCATATGTCACAAAATCCCCCTCAATGATCCAATATATAGCATATTTCGCCACAGCAGCTAAATTATATAGTTGAAGGTTGGGTAACGCTAAGCCCCCAGCTTTAAATGGGAGAGTTAATATTTCTGCTGAGCATCTTGTTTTCCCTCACGCCCATATAAAACTACTACACATCCTATTAAACCTAACACAGTCTTTCTGTTCGACTATAATAGGAATATTCTGCATAAGGTATAATATACGTGGGAAGATTGTTGTTTTAATTAGCGTCACTCTAGCTGTAATGCTAATGGGCAGCTCTCTCCATCTTTTACAGTCTGCAATACATTTATCCAGACATGGTGTAATATTTTTATCATACCATTGTTTCGGGTTTTTAGTAATGATTAGGCCTAGATATTTGATCTGATCTACTTCTCTGAAAGGGCATTCTTTATGATTCTGATTTGCGCCTCGCAGCCACATAATCTCTGATTTATCTACATTCACTTTATAACCCGAGAATGAGCTAAATTGATTTATGATCACCAAAAGTTGCTTAATGCTCTTTGAGGTATCTGAGATAAATAGTAATAAGTCATCTGCAAATAGCGATAATACTATCTTCTGTTGGAAAATTTTGATACCTTCTAGTTCTTTCCTTAACCTGATGGCTAATGGTTCTATTGAAAAATTAAAGAGCATGGGTGATAGTGAGCAACCTTGCCTTGTGCCTTTTTTAAGCATAATATCTGGTGTAGTTTCATTATTGATAATTAGGTTAGACATCGGATTCCTATATATGAGTTTTATAAAAGATTCAATATTCCCTTGCACTCCAAACTTCGAATAAATGATCCCAGGTTATGGCATCAAAAGCTTTTTCAGCATCTATCGCCAATACAGCTAAATCTGGAGTATCTTTACTTAGATTTTGTTTAACCTCTTGATAGCATTGGTCTAGGGTAATAAGTACTTTACGAATATTTCTAGCTGGGTTGCGCCCAGTCATAAAACCTACTTGGTCTATGTGTATAATTTTATGTAGGATTTTTTTAAGTCCGTTTGCTATGATAGTGGTTAGAATCTTATAGTCACTGTTTAACAATGATATCGGTCTATAAGATCCAGGGTTTTCCGGATCTCTACCTTTTTTCAAGATTAATGTGATAGAAGATGCCGCAAAATATTTAGAGTGCATTTCCCCTTTTAAAAAATAGCTATTAAAAAGATTGGTGAGAGTAGGCGTAATTTCAGAGGATAACATTTTATAAAATTCGGCTGGTAGCATATCAGGTCCCGGCGCCTTATTACTTTTTAACTGGTTTATAGTCTGCGTTACTTCTTCCTCCAATATTGGAAGATTCAACCTATCTCTATCTGTCTTTCCAAGTTTTCTAGTCTCTATTTGCTCCCATAATTCCATTTTGCGTTGAATATCCACTGAAGTACTTGTACAAAGTTCTTTAAAATATTTAAACATTACCTGCTTCACCTCATTGGTCGTGCTTGCTCTATATGAACCTAGTTTGATGGCTGATATATAGTTTCTTTGTCTCTGCATTTTAGTTAATCTAGCTATGTATTTAGCAGATCTTCCATATAGTCCTCTATATTTAGCACTATCTTTCTTATCTTGCTGTATAATCATTTGTTTTGCAAATATCTCTTTCTTCTGTTTGCTATTCTGATATTTAAGCCAGGTCTGCGGGTTAGCATTACCTATATATGCTATATATGCGTTTTTAAGTTGGTTATTTAATTGGGACTCACGCTCCCTATTTTTCTTCTTCCATTTACACATATAAGCTTTAATAGCTCCTCTGATATATGCTTTGGCTGCTTCCCAGTATATCTCACATTTACCTATAGAGCCTCTATTATAATATTTATATTCCTTCCATTTTTCTAAAATATAATTATTAAAATGTATATTATGCGCTAAATGTCTGGGGTATCTGAGTCTATTATCACCCCCCTAGCCTGGGCTATATTCTGAAGTTCTAATTATATAATTGCGTGATCTGAAATACATATCTCTTTAATATCAGTTTTCAAATCCAAGCCCAATATATTTTCTGAGATTAAAAAAAGATCGATTCTTGAGAGGGTCTTAAATGTTTTGGATAGACAGGAGAATGCGCGCACATCAGGATTTTGATTCCTCCATATATCCTGTAATCTAAGCCCTTTCATAAAATTCTTCAAAAGTCTACCTTCTTTTTTAATGTTCCTGGCTTGACTACATTTAAGCCTATCTATTGGGAGTACAGGTGTCAGATTAAAATCCCCCCCTACAATAATGTTCTTCCCTATATATTTGATCAGTTTATTATTCAATCCTTCCCAAAACTCCTCATCCATCTTGTTTGGGCCATAAACGTTACATATCACCACATTTAGATTATCAATTTGTACATCCAGAATTATAAATCTCGCCTGACTATCTATTTCTTGATTTATAATTTTATATTCACTGTTCTTATTGAAGAGAATGGCTACCCCTTTTTTCCTACCGCAGTATGGTGATGTTATTACTTCCCCCACCCATTTACTCTTTAATTTCTCAGCTTCAGTAGGCTTTAAATGTGTCTCTTGTAGTAATACTACACTTGGCTTAAGTTATCCTAGTTGTTTTATTATTAATTTTCTCTTTATAGGCGATGTAATTCCGCCTACATTCCAGGATAAAAAGCTAATTTTCTCCGTCATCCGATTTTTTTAACCCAAGATCTTCTTATCGATAGCATGGGCCTATCTACTTTTAGCACCCAATCCCACCTCCACCCTCCGCCACACCAGACCGCCTTATCCGGCGAATACATACTATAAAATTGAATTAAAAAAAACAGAGAAAATATTCCGCATAGAATTCCACTAAACTTTAAAGTAATAAATAAAAACATCAAAACCATAACTTGTTTGGTCATCACGTTACCTTTACAGTATTTCGGCTAATCAAATATACTTAAGAGTCACAAACCCTGTTCTTGACAAAACTCTTTAGCCTCTCTAGTTGTCAAAAGAGTCCTTACTGCACCATTAATTTCTACGCATATTTTAGCTGGATAAATCATCCACGCTGGCCATTTAGCTTCAGTGAGCTTGGTACAGTAAGGAGCCATCTCACGCCTCTTGCTGGCTATTTCCGCTGAGAAGTCTTGAAATAAAAAGATCCTGCTATTAGCTATCCTAAGTTCTTGCTGTTTACGGTATTGTCTAAATAGATTAACCTTATCTTGGAAGTTCAACACTTTAATCATAATAGGTCTTCCCTTTATATGTTCCTGGTCTTCTCTCCTGCTGCCTATTCTATGTGCTCTTTCTATCTTTATTGGTAATTCCTCCAAGGGTATCCCTAAATTTTGTGGTAAAGTTTTAGAGGCAAATATGATCAGATCTTTAAATTCACTAGACTCTGGAAGCCCCACTATCTTAATATTATTCCTGCGGGCTCTATCTTCCAGGTCTTCGATTTTGTTTTGCATGGCGAGCATCTGTTTACTATGCAGAAGTACTGTCTGGTCTACATTATGTACCTGGTCTTCTACACTAGATATCCTTAACTCTGCTTCGTTTAGCCTGCTAGCAAATTGTCTTATTTCATGGGATAAAATAGAAATTTCTTGTTTTATGTTGTTAAATTGCGGTAGTAATAAGTCTGAGATCTGTTGCAGAAGCCCTTGTGGATCTGTTATATTTACACGTGAGTCATCTAAGTTAATCTCTGTCATTACGTCAGTACTTTTGTTGGATATTTTTTTGTCTTTAGTTTTGGGAGGCATGGCTGGTGATTTTGTTTTAATGTATTTGTCCATATATAAAAAAAGACTATGCAAAAAAAGATATTCTTGTTAAATATCCGTAGAGGATAGTGCAATATCTCTGTCTCTCCTGAACTGATGTCTTGGGGACAATAAGGATCCTACTAACTGGGATCATCTGTGTCCAAATTACACTGTATCAGTGTTTTCAAATGTGCAAAACACTGAAGTCAACAATCCTTTGGTCAGCACACTCTGCTTTTTTTTTTTAAATGAAGAGGTATATATGTGCTATCTTAGCTAGAAATAGAGAGAAAAAAAGATAAGAGAAAAAAAAATAGAAAAAAAGGCCACACCTTAAGCTTGCCTTGCCCCTACCAGTCTAATTCTTTGTCTGTACGCTCTTACTTGTTTTGAACCTGGTCTGACTCAGAAACTCAGGGCCCTATAACCCTGCTTTATCTGTTTTAAGAACTTTCCAGTCGATTAGATTCTTTACAAATTAAAATGTGTCTAACCCCTATAGCTGGATTGTTTAGATGCTATCTTATCCACTGCTATAATTTGCAACAGAAACAATAAAGCATTTTGCTTACCATACCTCTGTTATAGATACAATAATTATACAATTTAGATTAGGCACAACCTATCTATGGTGACTTTGTTAGATAAACAGTATATCACATCAGTCTAAACCTTTGCAACCTACTATCTAATGGTATTTTATACTAACTAACCAGAAAAAAACTTCACAACGTAGGTATATATATCGCCTTCGTATACTTGCTATGGTCACCATATATTATCAATATACAGGCTGCAATATATCAATATGAATCATACATGTGTAGCAGAATGTCTCTTTCAAAAAACAAAAAAAAAAAAAAAAAGAGGAGAAAAAGAAAAAATTAAATAAAAAGTCTGTTTTCCAGAGAGGCTCCCTCTTTTTTTTTGAGTGGCTTCTTTCTCTTTTAGCTTTTAGGCCTTAATGTTGGCCTCCATAGAGTGTAGGTTCCTTGATACCCTTATAAATGTTCTGTAATGCAGTCCCCTGTATCTTGGATGGTGCTTACTCTGGGGCTTACGTAATAGCTATTCCTTCCCAGCTCTATGACCAGCTACCACCTAACAGGGCTTGTCCTTTTACAACATACTGGCACATGAATCCACTCCACGAACTGCCCTCTTTGATAGAATCTCTTGCAGATGGCTTGCAGATCCCGCACCCCCTGGAGTTTAATATGCTCTAATATAACCTCTTAGGCCAAGACTACCACTGCTATCACCTATAGCCCAGGTGCACTAATACGCTGTGGATTCTGGCCTTGCCTATTTCACTTTGTTGCCTCCCAGGTGGCCACGTATTTTGAAACTTTATCTGCTTATAGTTATCAGTTATAGGCCTGCCCGGGGTAAACAAATATAACATACATCAGCATCTTTTCAACTTTTATCCAATACTTGCGATTACTGCCGACTGTCCTCCTGGGGGTGCCTGGGCCGTTCTTACTGCTGTTGCCCCTTAATCCTGTGTGTTGAGCTGCCGTCTCCTCTTCGGTAATGGCTTCTTAGTCAGGAGCTTTCCAGCTCGGATTCGTAGCCCTCCTGCTGGCTCTGGATACTCCTGAGTCCGCTCTCTCCTTGAACGAACCGGCTTGTGGCCACTTTACCTCCAGGTTTGTGTCTACTTGAGCTTCCTCAAAGGTTCCTGATGCTCCAAACAAATGGCCGTGGCGAAGTCGGCCCAACGCCTGCCGTGGACTTCCGGCGCCTAGCGAGCCACAGATTCGCACACCCAATCTGGAACCGGTATCCTCCAAACAAGGGCTTTTTGGCGCTGCGGTGCTGGAACTCTGGCTCAGGATACTCCGACGGCGTACAAGCTGCCGTGTCCCCAAAGCTCCGCCCCGGAAGTCCAGAATATTAATGGGGAATGCAGAGAGCAGTTTTAAAGAATTTATTATTAAATGTCCAATTAAGATAAAAATATTTAGCAATGTCTTTGCAAAGGCTTATTAAATACATAGCTCACATAGCCATACCAGTGGTTTGAGCTTGTGTTTGATTTGCTGCCTGTGTATTAAAATATATGACTTTATTTAGAATTTTATTTATATTACTTTGGTCTTATGATTTTTTAAACCCCGCCCACCACATTTCAATTTTTTTGCCGCGGGAGGGGGGGGGGGGTCCCTCTTTTGAATTTTGAAATGTTGGGAGGTATGCACACTGTGCTAGTGAAGGGTTAACACACTGCTGTTCGGTGCTAGTGAAGGGTTAACACACTGTGTAGCTCTCTGTGCTAGTGAAGGGTTATTACCCACTATGCTGCTCTCTGTGCTAGTGAAGGGTTAATACACACTGTGCAGCTCTCTGTGCCAGTGAAGGGTTAATACACACTGTTTTGCTCTCTGTGATAGTGAAGGATTAATACACAAAGTACTACTCTGTGCCAGTGAAGGGTTAATACACACTGTTGCTCTCTGTGCTAGTGAAGGGATAGTATACACTGTGCTAGTGAAGGGTTAATACAGAAAGTGCTACTCTCTGTGCTAGTGAAGGGTTAATACACACTGTGCAGCTCTTTGTGCTAGTAAAAGGTTAATACACACTGTGCAGTTATTTGTGCTAGTGAAGGGTTAATACACACTGTGCTTCTCTCTGTGCTAGTAAAGGGTTAATACACACTGTGCTGCTCTCTGTGTTAGTGAAGAGTTAATACAAAGTACAGCTCTCTTCTCAGTGCTAGTGAAAGTGCTAATCAATTGTATAGCTTTATGTATATAGTGTAGCTGTAATGCACCAGTAGAGGATATGACAGTGACAATCTGCTCGGTTACTAATTTTAAGAATTTGCAGCATTTAAACATGTTAAAAAGCATCCCATTTGTCTTTGAAATTGTTGCATATTTTCTTTTGTCTGATTGGCTACTGCTTAACATGTGACTTCTTAGCATGTATTCTGGGAGAGGTAGTTTAGTATTGAACTGCTCTTTGTTCCCCTCCCATTTACTTCCTGTGCAGCTGCTGCTGGGTGAGTGAGTCAGGCTGTGTGTATTGTGTGATATAACGTTTAGTTACTTTCTAGTCTTCTTAAAAAGTTTAATTGTTATGAATGTTGTTCTTTTAATGCATTGTATTCATCTGCTTGTGCCAGATAATGGAATACTAAGTGCTTTTCAACTCTTTGTATTAGTGAAGGGGTTATTACACAGTGTGCAGCTCTCTGTGCTAGTGAAGGGTTAATACCCACTACAGATTTCTGTGCTAGTGAAGGGGTTAATACAAACTTTGCTACTCTCTGTGCTAGTGGGAGTTTAATACACACATATAGAAGAGATTGTGCATCATTCTAATTGCTAAGTAACTGGTACTGTGCCACAGAATTGTGTTTCTCTACCACGGTCCTCAAGTACAGGCAAGGTTTTCATTACAGCTAAATCGGTACACATATGAAGTAGTCAGCAAGTCAGTAACACCATGGTTACTAACTTGATCTCACCTATCAGCTGATTATTTTACCCGTGCACTGGTTCAGCTATAATGAAAACATGGCCTGTTGGGGGTACATGAGATAATATATGTGCTTCTCTGGTGTATCATGGCTAATGCCTCACCAGCCTCTGACCCCACAGCATGTCACTGAGGCAAAAACACCCTAGCCAAAGTCTTAAATACCTCCCCCACTCCCCTCATCCCCCAGTCATTATTTGCCTTTTGTCACAGGAGGTTGGTAGAGAAGTGTCGGAAGTTTGGAGTAGTCTCTTATGGAGGCTAGTACTCTTCAAAATGGGACTGGAGTTTTAAGTCAGCCTTTCAGTGAGGGCATTGGTGAAAGTTAGAGTCTGGAGATGCAGGGAGAGTCTTTCTGCGAAACTATCCCAACTCATGATTAACAGCTCCTTAAACAATCAGTGTTGACGAGTTTCACTGCCTGCTTTATGCACTCAAGTCCATGTCAGGAGCGATGCTACTAACCTGTCGCACTTGAAGGGCCATGTTCCTGTTCCTTGGCATAGATTCTGGTAAGATCGTTTCATTTATACACACATGATAACACAAGAAGACAGGGTCACAGTGTGTCTCTTTTATCTGTATAGAATCAAGGATTAATATCCCTATAAGGGGGATTATTGAACAGGCGGGGGATTTATACATAATATCTTTATTGTGTGAGATTAGGCTCTAGCAATGTGTGAACAGTCAGGTGTATATCGGCCCTGCCTATTTTTGGTGCATTTTTTCTATAGTGCAAGGGCGGTCCTGCATGGCACTCCATGTGACCGGTTGTGTGGCCTCTTCAACTTCCTCTTTCCTGATCAGCACTTGCGGGAGACGTAATGGTTTCTCTGGGGTCCTGGTCATAGGAGGTGGTGGGTGCCCTGGCCATTGGTGTATAAAGGTGCAATTTAATCTATCTAGTCCGTATTAAAATCGTAAGCTATGGAGGACTCTGATATGTTAGCAGATACTCCCTCTTTAATTAAACCTAATACCTGTGTTTATTGTGAGGAGGTTCAGGTTGATCCGCCTCCTCAACTGTGTTCTACATGCTTTGATAAGATTGCAATATATAAAAAGAATAAGATATTTAGTACTACTGAGCAGTCCACCTCTGAGGGCTCTCCATCCCGCAAGGTGTGTTCCCTACATTCATCTCCGAATACATATGCAGCTCCCCAGGGCCCTACTGATCCTCCCACGGGAGAGGCCTCTTGGCTGCCAGATTTTGCTGCCCAGTTGCAAACAGCGGTTTCTGAGGCCTTCCATGCCTTATCACGTCCTGTGAAGCGCAAGGAAAGGGAAAGACATAGCCTTCTGTCCCAGGGGTCATCTACTCCGTTCGATATCTTAGATAGATTATCCGCTGATGAGGATGCCTCCGACTCTCCAGAGGGCACTCTCTCTGGGACGGAATCAGCGTCTTCAAGATCTCCGGCTGCAGAGGAACCAGATTTTAAGATGGATCATTTGCGCTTTTTATTGAAAGAAGTGCTTGCTATGTTGGAGGTTCCGGAACCGAAACTTCCAGAAGAACCTTCAATCCCTAAGCTAGATAAGGTTAATGAGGACAGGGTGGTGCCTCAGACCTTCCCAGTTCCCATGAAGATGTCTACTATTATTAAGAGTGAGTGGGAGAAACTTGGCTTGTCCTTTTCTCCCTCTACCGCTTTTAAAAAGCTGTTCCCCGTTCTGGAATCTCTGATCCTAAGGTGGGTGGAGCTATCTCCACGCTCGCTAAGCGTATGACTTTTTCCTTTGAGGATAGTTCATCGTTCAAAGAGCCCATGGATAAAAAAATAGAATTAATGTTGAGAAAGATGTTTCAACTAACAAGGTTTGTTTTTCAACCGGCAGCGGTGATAGCTGCGGTGGTTGGAGCGGCTACCTGCTGGTGTGATGCAGTATCAGCTATGGTCAAGGTGGAGTCTCCCCTCGAGGAGATACAGGAAAAGTTTAAGGCCTTAAGGGTAGCTAATTCTTTTATCTGTGAAGCAAACATACAGGTTATTTGCCTGAATGCCAAGACATCAGGTTTCTCTGTTCTAGCCCGCAGGACTCTATGGTTAAATTTGTGGTTTTCTGACATGACTTCCAAGTCTAGGTTGCTATCCCTTCCTTTTCAGGGGAAAGTTATTTTTGGTCCAGGTCTGGACTCTATCATGTCAACGGTCACGGGAGGCAAGGTTGCTTTCCTTCCGCAGGACAAGAAGAACAAGCCTAAGGGCTCTACTTTTCATCCCTTTTGTTCGGACAAGTCTCAGCGCCACAGCTCACTCTCTTTTATTAATCCAGCTCTGACTTCCTATTGATTGTCTATATATGATTTTACTTTTGAGCTGTTCCCAGCTCTTAGAATCTTCTTTAAGATGCCAATCTACAATCCTTTGTAACATCGAGGCTTGTCTATATTTCATTAAAGGGACACTGAACCCAATTTTTTTCTTTCGTGATTCAGATAGATAGTACTGAACCAAAAAAAAAAAGCTTAGATGCCTTCCTTTTCAAATAAAGATAGCAAGAGAATGAAGAAAAATTGATAATAGGAGTAAATTACAAAGTTGCTTTAAATTGCATACTCTATCTGAATCACAGAAGAAACAATTTGGGTTCAGTGTCCCTTTAAATTGGGTAAGCCTAGGCCTCACAATTTTCTTTTTCTAAACATCTTATCTTTTTGTTAATTCTTGGATGTATTTTACCCCAAATATAGTTATTAATTCCCTTTTTTGTTCTTCTATGTATCTATTTGGTATTGGGATAGGTAGGGTCTGGAGTAAGTAAAGGAATCTAGGGAGACAATTCATCTGTATCACATTAATTCTCCCTAGCCATGAGATTTTTTTTATTGAACCATGATAATAGATCATTGATAACCATTTTTTTAAAATTTTCCATAGTTTAATTGGCTAGAAAAACCCCTAAGTATTTCAGAGCCTCTACCTCTTTAAAGGGGAAATTTATGGCTATGTAGCTCAAAGTATTTATCCATAATCAAATTTAAAACCTCTGACTTATTTGTGTTCACTAGGAAGTTGGAAAGATAGCCATAGGTCTCCAGGGCCTTTAATAGTTCTTCTATTGATGCAATTGGGTTAGTCAGGGTCAGGAGGATATCGTCCGCAAATAGGGACATTTTATATTCACTAGTCCCTACTTTAATTCCACTTATCTTCTTGCTTTGTTTAATATAGACCACCAGAGCTTCTATACATAGTACAAATAATTTTGGTGAAAGTGGGCACCCTTGTCTTGTGCCATTGGATATATCAAACGCAATAGAAATACTACCATTAATTTAAATTTTTGCTTATGGAGATGAATATAGGGCCATTATTCTATTTATTAATGTTTGTCCAAAATTATATGTCTTGAACATTTTTATCATAAAGGACCAACTAACCGGGTTTAAAGCTTTTTCTGTGTCTACCGAAATGAGAGAGAAAGGGATATTCTCTAATTAGGCATACTCAAAATTTATATTTTTCACTGTACTGTATTATCCCTAGCTTCTCTATTTTGTACAAATCCCACCTGATCTAGATGGATAATTTCCCCCAATATTTCTCATAGCCGATTGACAATAATTTTGGCATAGATTTTTAAGTCTATATTTAGAAGTCAAATGGGCTATCATTTTGGACTTCTTCTCTATTTTTGCCCGCCTTGGGTAATACTATGATTCTCGCTTCTTGCATCTCCTTTGAGAATTTGCCTCCTTTATCTATTGACTCAAACAGAGTCAGCAGATGTTGGCAATCCTCCCAGAAAAAGGCGTAATAGCCACCTCGCCCCGGTGATTTCCCCATTGGAAGATTCTCAATTATTGATAATATTCCCTGCAGGGAAATTGGTTCATCTAATTTTTGACCTTTCTTGATCTGTGATCTTACTCACATTGAGATCTCCTAGGTACTTGTCCAGCAATGATTCCTCTGGTGTTTGTACTTCTAAGTTATATAAGTTTTTATAGTAGTTCCTAAATTGATTTACTATTCCTGATTATTTTTACACCAATTTTCCTTATCTTTTTTTAGGCGATAAATATTATTACTCAGAACTTTTTCTTATTAGCCCTTGCTAATAATCTACCATTTTTTCCTCTTCTGTATAATATTTCCTTTTTAGCCATAGAGCTTTTTTTTAATTAATATTAGACCAATGTTCTTGTACTAGCCTTCTTTCCTTGCTAAGGTCATCTAGAATTATTTGATTTTCTCGGTTTTGTTTATGGGCCTCTTCTGGATCTTGGATCTTTTTGATATTTTTTTCTAGTATCTGCTCCTTTAACTTATTCTGGGTATGTTTCACTTTTATAAACTCCCTTCTTAAAACGCATTTATGTGTCTCCCATAATGTTATAGGTGATATATCTTCTACATTATTAATAAGAAACAAAATAATGTATTATGGAGGCTACTTTATCAATTTGGCTCTGGTCATTCAATTTATTATCATCTAGCCTCCAATTCATCTGTCCCCTCTCTTTCTTTGCCCGTTTTACTTGAATTTTGATTGGGGCGTGGCCAACCATGTAATGGGGAGAATCTGTGCATTCTGGACTAAGTCTAACCCTTTTATATTGGTGTACAAGTAATCTAGCCTAGAAAAGGATTGGTGGGGGTTAGAAAAAAAGGTATAATCTCTTTCTTCAGGATGTAGTACCCTCCAAATATAATATAATGCTACTTCTTTTAAACTATTATTTACTTGTTTTACTATATGTTTTGCTACAGAGGTATCATTTCTGGAGTTATCTATCCCTGGGTCCAGTGTGATATTAAAATATCCTACAAGAAACACCGCTCCTTCCTGGAAATCCCCCAATGGGTTAATTAATTTCTTAAAGAATATATTTTCTTTAAAATTTGGCCCATATATATTGAAGATTATGGATAGCCCTTGTATAGTGCCCTTAATGCCTATGTATCTCCCCTCCTTATCTTTTATTTGATCTTGTAGCTGGAATGCTAATTTATTATGGAGAAGGATACAGACCCAATTCCTCCTGACCCTGTTCGACGCCATATAGCATGATGTATATTTATTATTAGTAAGCCTAGGTTCCCTGTTCCTTTTGAAATGGGTTTCTTGGATCAATATAACCTCTCCTTTCAATCTTCCCATTTCCCTCAATGCCATGGTTCTTTTTTCTGGGGTATTAAGCCCCATCGCATTTATAGAGATTAATTGGATACTACTCATCCATTAAAGTTATCCATTTACCCTTTTAAATCTTAATAGTGAGAATATAAATAGTTGCTTCTCCTATGACCTGGATATAAACACACATAACATAAAACATATTTCCTAAAAACTAATTTCCCATACCCTTACGGCTGGGTGGGTAGAATTTGCCTCCTTGCCAGTCTGGTATAATTTACTCAAATGTACTAGCTTATGAAAGAGAAGAGGAACAGGAAAGGAGAGAGGGAGGAGAAAGAAGAAAAAAAAAAGAAATTAGAAAATTAAAATAGGAAACTTAATCCATATATGGATCTGTATATGGATAAATACACATGTCATGTCATGATATTAAGTTACTTAACGTATATCCAAACAATTATATATATATATATATATATATGAAAACAGAAAAAGGGGGAAAAAAGGCCCCAATCTAACTATTGACAAAACAGCACTCAAGTATAAATAGCAATCCTATGTTTACTTAGTAGACATGCTATGCTTATGGTCTATTTAGGTACATTTACAATTTGTACTAATAATGTATAGAAAATAAATATGTGCTAACATAAAATCCATGCCTTCTATATGTGCTTCTATATTTCTCCGAAGGCACACATAGTTGTGGCCTATTTGTGGGAGAAAAAAAAGGGGGAGAACCCCAATCTAACTAGTGACAATACAACACTCAAATATACATAACAATCTTGTGCTTCCTTAGTAGATACACCATGCTTGTGGCCTATTTAGGGACATATACAATTTGTACCAATAATATTATAAAAATAACAAATATATGTGATATCGTAAAATCCATGCCTTATATATGTGCTTATATATTTCTCTGAAGGCACACATAGTTGTGGCCTATTTGTGAGAGAAAAAAATATTTCCACCACCCTCCTGGCCCTCTAACTCCTAAACTATATTCTTGTATTTAATATTCCTTGCTTCTTTTATGTCTTCTTTTTAGTCCTTCTCTCCTTATTCTTATTGGGGGGAAAGGTCCTTATCATATTTTATTTTTTCTCCTGCTTTCCTCCCACTGATGTTTTTCTCCTGTTTTGCTTATTTGCTTGGTTCCATTTTCTTCCTGCATTTCTTTAAGGAATTCTTGTGGGATATCCAAATCCAACTGTAGCTTTATTCTAATAACTAATATATCTTCTTTTCTTTTATATATTAGAGTAGTTCCATTACACGTGATTATCAGGATGAATGGGTATCCCCATTTGTATCTTATTCCCTTCTCCTGTAGACATGATGTAAGGAATCTTATTTATTTTCTTGATCGTGACTTGGCTTAAGTCTGCAAAAATCTGTATTTCATTCTGTTGATAACTGAACAAGTGGTTCGCTTTAGCCTCCTCTAAAGACCTTTAGAGTCACCTCCCCAATTAAGAGGAAAAATATCCTCAAATTATTGAAAAAGCAAAGATCAGATATTATGTTCCTACAAGAACTTCACTTAAAAGCAATAGAAAAAGAAAAAAAACTTAAGGTTAATTGGATTAAAGAAATTATTGCAACACCATGCGATAAACGTAGTCGGGGAGTAGCTATTTTGTTCCATAAAATTTTTGAATACGAGATAATTAATTGTGAACTTGACCCGGAAGGCCATTACATTATAATACAGCTACAAATAGATAAATGTGTATGGTCATTTTGCAACCTGTACAGACCAAATAAATATGAAAAGGATTTTGGAGTAAAATGGAGAAAAAAACTGTTCCCCCTACGGGGACAAAATTTGATAGTTATGGGGGATTTTAAAATGGCATTGAACCCGGCTATTGATAGATTCAGGCAAATAAATACGCAAATGTATAGGCAAGAATCAAAATTGTTTAGAAATTTGTTAAAAGTACTCAAGGTGAAAGACATTTGGAGGTTACAACATCTGGATGAGTGTAATTCTTCCTGTGAATCTAGAGCGTACAAAAATTTCTCTAGAATAGATTTATTTTTAATAGACAAGTCTCTACTAAAATGGGATATGGATACTACAATTAACGAGATTCTGTTATCGGATCACGCGATTATAAGCCTAAAGATAAAAATAAGGAAGGAAAATCCAAGAAATAATTTCTGCTTCCCAAAATATATGAGCAATAACAGTAAATTATGTAATTGGCTAGTTAATACATGGAAAGATTTTTTAAGAATTAATGCCACATATACAGATAAACTGGAGATCTTATGGGAAACAGGGAAAGCTGTACTTCGGGAAGAGATTCTGGCATATATGTGCAGGTTAAAAAAGAAGAATAGGGCACGGGAAATGCAGCTAGCGAATCAATTAAAGAATGCATATAACCTCTACCTTAGTAATCCTCAGACAAATACCTGGGATAAATATAAACAGGCAAAGTGTGAAAGAGAAATCTTCTTGAAACGGTAATGGGCTATGGAAAGTTTTGAAGCTAGGGCACTTTTCCAGGGCCCTCACGGTATTTCTGCAGGGTATCTGGCAAAGTTGGTTAAATTAAATAAGAATAGAAATATAACTGCTAGTATAAGGGAAGGTGATAGACACCATATGCAAGCTTCTGAAATTAGACAGGCGTTCTTCAGGTGTTACCAAAAGCTATATTTGGCAGAATTAATTGATGAAAAAGCAAAAAAGGAATTCTGGCAAAACTTTAATATTCCAAAAATCTCAAGTGGTGACGCTCAATAGTATTATTCAAAGAATATGAGAGATGGAAATTATAGCGGCTATTAAAAAATTGAAAAACAATAAAGCACCAGGTCCGGATGGATTTCCGGCTGAATTTTACAAAATTATTAGATTAGAGGTAGTAGATACATTAGGCAATCTGTTAACAATAATAAGCAGTCAAAATATTTTGCTGATTCTATTATTACGCTAGTCCATAAGAAAGGTAAAAACCGGGAAGATACAGACCAATTTCCCTATTAAACGTAGACTATAAGCTGTTGATGGCAATCATTACAGAAAGATTAAAAAAAGTTCTCAGAGAGATTGTACATCAGGATCAGACAGGATTCATGCCAGGCAGGAATGTGGTAAGAAACATTAGACGGGTATTATTAATTTTAGAATATTATTATAATAAAAACCTGAAAAACAAGAAAAAAAAAAGTAAGGGAGATCTGACCCTGCTAGCAATAGATGCAGAAAAAGAGTTTGATGCTAACATGTGGGACCACTTATTCACAGCATTAAATAAATTCGGCCTCCAAGGAAATTTACTTAATCTGACCAAATTAATTTATAATAACCCTAGATCACAACTCCTGGTGAACTCGGAATTATCGCAATATATTACGCTTTATAAAGGGACTAGACAAGGCTGCCTGTTATCGCCATTATTATTCAATATTTCGCTGGAACCTCTGGCAATTTTCCTAAGGCAAGAACTAGAAGGCATCAGACTTGGTAAACATAATGTGAAAATCTTATTATACGCGGATGATATAATCTTGTTCCTATATAATACCTCGGAAAGTATACCGAAATGTTTAAACATAATAACATAATGGGTGCTTATAGTAAATTTTCTGGATACAAAATGAACATGAAAAAATCAGAAATACTTTGGATACAAAAAAACTGTAAGACCTACATTAGGCACGGATTTCAAGAGGTTCATCAGATAAAGTATTTAGGTCTGAATATTAATAAAAATCCAAATGATTGGTACAAAATCAATTATGAGGGAATATTTGAGAAATTGCCTCAGGAACTAGCGAAATGGAATATGTATAAGTTATCATTATCTGCGAAGATCATGTTAATTAAAACAATAATTTTCCCTAAAATCCTGTTTTTATTCCAAAATTTACCATTATTTATAGAGAAGGTAGATATACTTAAATACAATAAAATAGTAGCACAATTTTTATGGAACAATAACAAATCATTATTAGCAATGAACAAATTGATGCAGTGCAGGAAAGAAGGGAATCTTGCGCTCCTGTGTCTTAAATATTATAATCTGGTGGCATTGGGTATATTCGCTGTAGATTGGTTAGTTTAGGGGGATTATGTAACATATTATAAGCTTGAGTCAGAGATAATAGCCCCATTTGACCTCAAGGCAGACTTATATATCGATAGGAAAAAAATTCCTAGTAATGTAGGTGAACTATTGACATTTGATAATATTATAGTTTCTCTTGAGTAAACCATTTTGAATATCCCATTATTGTCCAATAGTGGGCATGTCTGATTTCTCTTCGGGCTTACATGACCAGGTATTTAAAGAGTGGAAGGAGAAAGGTTTAATATACTGGTCTCAGCTTAAACAAGAAGGTAGAGATAATATACAATCATTTGCAGAAATATCGACTAAGTTTCACTTACCCACGAAAAATGTCTATGCATATTTACAGACCAGGAGCTATTTTCACCAACAATGTCACCTATATGGTACAGAGTGGGATTGGCAGGAGATAGAATCAGGACTTAAACTATATAAAGGAGGGATAAGATCAATCTCAGTGTGGTACAATATGTTGATGGCTAAATGTGGGGCAATGCAACTAGAGAACATTAAAGCTTACTTGAATAATTTTTTTCCTCAGGTACAGATACAAGATGTCAAAAAATGTCTTAGTAATATGGAAGCTGCTACGGTGGTTTGTAGCTGGAGGGAATCGCAATTCAAATTACTGAATAATTATTATCTAACTCCTGATAGAATAAATAAATGGGCAGAGGTATCATCACAATGTAAATGCTATAAATGTAGGGTAGATAAAGCTGACATTATGCATTGTCTTTGGTTTTGCCCGAAAATTATACAATTTTGGGGGAAAGTGAATTTCTGGCTCAACAAATTCTTACGTGTTAAAATATCCCTCTCTCCATCCAATGTTTTTTTGCTCCATGACGACTGTGAATATAAAGAGGATAAAGTCCTCATAAATGTAACTATTATGGTAGCACGCAATATAATAATTAAAAATGGTAAGGCTGCTGAAGCTCCAAGTTTAAAAGAATTAATAAATAGCATGAATACACAGATGACCATTGAGCTACTTGATATTAAGCCTTGCACTGAAAAAAGACTAAAAGCTTTTTTCTCCAAATGGTTAAATTTAATCAGGGAATGGCCACTTACAACACAAATACAATTTATTCTCCCCATACAAAATACCCCTGAGTTTACCTTACTCATATTAAAAAATGTCTTGCCACAACAGTGGTGGTTGGTGTGACCTTAGTGTCATTCATTAAGATCGGGGGGATCGGCAGTTGGGGGTGTGTGAGGATGGGGGTGAGTTTTTTTTTTCCCTTTCTTTTTTGAGTTTGGGGTTGGTTTTGTAATTTTTGTTCGACCCAGGTAACAACTCCAAAGGGTGCATCATTTGACAAGTTATTAATGTTAAGGGAACCACCTAGAAATATATAGGATATAGATATATCCAGATAAATTGCTATATGCCTGGAAGGTGGTTTCCGATAATGTTTAGAATACTTACAAGGTATCAGATGTACAATAAATATCAGGATTTTTATGTATAACTAATTTTTGTGGAGCTGTGTCTCTGGACAAGATATGTGTAAATGTTTTTTGTTTTATGTTGTGGCTTATATTATTTTGTTTATGTAATATTGTACATCTAATAAAAATGAAAAAAAAAAATGAATCATTTATTTTCTTTTCTTGATCATGACTTGGCTTAAGTCTGCAAAAATCTGTATTTAATTCTGTTGATAACTGAACGAGTGTTTTGCTTTAGCTTTTCTCAAGATTTTTTCCTTTAGCTCAAAATCTTGTAGCTCCAGAATAATGTCCCTCATTCTACCCATCATTTTTGGTAGGGCTGATCTGTGTAGTCTTAGGTTTCCTCTTCTAGATCTATCCTCCAGGTCTGTTTTTTTATCCTGGAGCTCTACTATAAGACGGGACTGTGAAAGCATGGCTGAGTTTGCCAGAGTTAATTCTCTATCTGTGTTTTCCTGTTTTTCTTCGAGGGAGCTTTTCCCTATTTCTTTCAGCTCCTGCTTCATTCCGGCCATTTCAGAGAGAATACATTCTTTAATAAAAGTTATGTCTTCTTTTGTTGCTAGTTCTCTTATATCTTCTAGTGTGATCTGAGGATCTAACTGCTGTGTCTTTAGGTTGGTTTTGGGGTCCTGTATCTTAGGGCTAGTGTCACTCTCCATACTAAAGTTGTGAAAAAAATGGGTTGGTTTTAATTGTAGGAGATTTATGTTTATTTTCTCCTGTTTGGAGCCCTTTTTTGAAGTAATCTCCAATGTTATAAATAGTATTTTATCTTATAGGTGACTTATTTGCCCCTACTACTCCTTAAGGTTTCCAAAACTGTAGTTGTCTATGAACACCTAATCAACCATAGATTTTTGCTCAATCCGAATTATCCCAATTTCATCAGTATTCTTTCCCTTTAAATCACTCCTAGGGTATGAGTTCATATGCACTATTCAAAAGTATCTATTCACATTAATGCTCCACTTTTTATTTATGTATCTTTTTAAGACGATCTCTTATTCCAACCCATTGTTTGAACGATTTATTTGTAATCTTCATTTGTAGCCTTTGATTTGTAAACAATTTACTCCTTGACACTGTCTTTATGTCTGCTACTCGTCCCTCATAATTTAGATGATTATATTTTATTTCCCCTCCTTGAAGTTACTGTCTGTAATGTTCGACTACCTCTGTCAACTTCACACCCCTGAGCCTGCTACCAGTAAGTACCGCTTTCTTTCAGTCATTCTTAGCCCTCTATCTCTGTCAGTCTCTTGCTGTTCTTGCAGTATTCTATTACTGTATCCTCAGCAGTTACTCTTTCGGCGTCTTCCCGTCACTCCCTGAGCACTTTTCTCCACCACCTTCCATTCATGGACCAGCTGGCCTTAATTGCAAGGTAAAACGGCTGGGCTCTTCTGCCATGTTACTCCCGGTAGCGTCTCTCCACTTGTTCCCCCCTACAGCTCCTGCTGTGTATTTCACTTTTCTCACAGCTCTCTCTTAGTTTGCTGTCGGGTCCACTCTTGTGTGCGAGGCTCTTTTAGCAGGGGTTTAAAGGTGAAGCCAAGGAAATGGTTCTTCTCCGTGTTTCTATTCACTCTGTTTGCATTTTAGCAAGGATCAGCCCGTGCTGACAATGAGTTTAGTCGGAGCTTCACTACTCTGCCGCCATGATCCTCACACCACAGGCTCCTCCTACCTTTGGCCACATGTGCATATGAAGTGTTTTTTTGGCAAATGGAAAAAAAATATTCTAATGTGGTCAGTACCAGCACAGTTACAATTTCTGGATACTTTTATGAATTCCGAAGCTTTTCAAGAATTAGTTCTGGATGGTACTCTTCCACAGTATTGGACGAGGTTTAGAAGAATAACAGCTGAGTCAGTATAGAGGATAGATTTGTCATTGCTCTCTTGGGGAGGGGGAGAGGGGGTCACAGAGAGAGATTGATTTTTTGTTTTATTTTTGTTTTGTTTTTTCCTCAGTTGGAGTCTTGCATTTTGTAAGACTAAGTGGGAGGTAGACACATAATATTTTCAAATGGAAATTCGAAAGAATGATGAAAATGGACTATAGTAAATTAAATATATGATGTCAATATATGATATGGTGATACGGTATCATTAAAACAATTTTACGAGATATGAATGGTAGATTGTTTAGTTAACTACAGATTGTGTATGTGTTCATTTTTGTTGACTATTTGTTTACTGTGTGTAGGGCAATTTATATTTGAAAATTAACCAACCTTTATATGCACTATACTGGGACCTGGGACTCTATAGTGGTAAAAATACTGTTTCTGTTTTTTTGGAATCAATAAAGTTGGTTTATAAAAAATAAAGGTCCTTTTAATCTTTTATTGGTGTTGCTGTTTGTGGATATAAAACAAAAAAATTAAGTAGACTGACAGAAGTTCTGAACTGTGACCCTGATGCTACTCAGAAAGAGACCGCACAGAGTGCATTGAACAGGTGTTTTTTTAGTTAGCTTTACAATTTGAATCTGTTGCTTTTTTTCCAAATCATTCAATAAAGATGTTTTTTTTTTCTCCTGTATTGTCCTATATTGTCCTGGGACAATATAACACTGCTATTCTAATCCATAAAAAATATACTTTTTTTGTATTTTACTAGTGTGTTTTTTCCAGGTTAAATAATATCTTAAACTTATTTTTTTCTGGTCTCAGTGGCATTGTTTGGTTATTTACATTATATAGTTTTAATATTAACATTTTTGTATATGATCAGTTTATAGGTTATTTAACCACAGTACAATTATCAGCATTATTGTGTTTACATTTTCACTGTTTTACTTTTAAGATTAATAAAACACAATAGTTTACTTGCCTAAAACAAGTTTATATTTAAACACAAATCACACAATTTAAATGATGAAAAAGATTAAATAGTCATCTTAATAATCATTTATAATTGTGATTAAGTGAATTAAGTGAATTTTCCTACCTTAATTCCGATTGGCTGATAGAATCCTATTAGCCAATCGGAATTCGAGGGACGCCATCTTGGATGACGTCCCTTAAAGGAACCGTCATTCGTCAGGAAGTCGTCGGCCAGGATGGATGTTCCGCGTCGGTGGGATAAAGATGGATCCGGAAGAAAGAAGATTGAAGATGCCGCTTGATAGAAGACTTCAGCCGGATGATGGATCTCTTCAGCCCCCGCTTGGATCAAGACTTCAGCCGGATGATGGATCTCTTCAGCCCCCGCTTGGATCAAGACTTCAGCCGGATGATGGATCTCTTCAGCCCCCGCTTGGATCAAGACTTCAGCCGGATGATGGACCTCTTCAGCCCGATGATGGACCTCTTCAGCCCCCGCTTGGGCTTGGATGAAGACTTTGGAGCCTCTTGTGGACGGATCGGTGATACCCAGCGTGGTGAAGATAAGATAGGGAGATCTTCAGGGGCTTAGTGTTAGGTTTATTTAAGGGGGGTTTGGGTTAGATTAGGGGTATGTGGGTGGTGGGTTGTAATGTTGGAGGGGGGTATTGTATGGGGGTTTTTTTACAGGCAAAAGAGCAGAATTCTTTGGGGCATGCCCCGCAAAAGGCCCTTTTAAGGGCTGGTAAGGTAAAAGAGCTTTTCTATTTGTATTTTAGAATAGGGTAGGGCATTTTTTTATTTTGGGGGGCTTTGTTATTTTATTAGGGGGCTTAGAGTAGGTGTAATTAGCTTAAAATTGTTGTAATATTTTTATAATGTTTGTAAATTATTTTTTTATTTTTTGTAACTTAGTTCTTTTTTTATTTTTTGTACTTTAGTTAGTTTATTTAATTGTATTTATTTGTAGGTATTTTATTTAATTAATTAATTTATTGATAGTGTAGTGTTAGGTTTAATTGTAACTTAGGTTAGGATTTATTTTACAGGTAATTTTGTAATTATTTTAACTAGATAACTATTAACTAGTTATTAACTATTTAATAGCTATTATACCTGGTTAAAATAAATACAAAGTTGCCTGTAAAATAAATATTAATCCTAAAATAGCTACAATATAATTATAATTTATATTGTAGCTATATTAGGGTTTATTTTACAGGTAAGTATTTAGCTTTAAATAGGAATAAATTATTTAATAAGATTTATTTTATTTCGTTAGATAAAAATTATATTTAACTTTGGGGGGGTGTTAGGGTTAGGGTTAGACTTATCTTTAGGGGTTAATACATTTATTAGAGTAGCGGCGAGGTCCGGTCTGCAGATTAGGGGTTAATACTTGAAGTTAGGTGTCGGCGATGTTAGGGAGGGCAGATTAGGGGTTAATACTATTTATTATAGGGTTTGCGAGGCGGGAGTGAGGTGGATTAGGGGTTAATAACTTTATTATAGTAGCGGTGAGGTCCGGTCGGCAGATTAGGGGTTAATAAGTGTAGGTAGGTGGCGGCGACGTTGGGGGCGGCAGATTAGGGGTTAATAAATATATAGGGGTCGGCGGTGTTAGGGCCAGCAGATTAGGGGTACATAGGGATAATGTAGGTTGCGGCGGTGTATGGAGCGGCAGATTAGGTGTTAAAAAAAATATGCAGGGGTCAGCGATAGCAGGGGCAGCAGATTAGGGGTTAATAAGTGTAAGGTTAGGGGTGTTTAGACTCGGGGTTCATGTTAGGGTGTTAGGTGCAGACTTAGGAAGTGTTTCCCCATAGGAAACAATGGGGCTGCGTTAGGAGCTGAACGCTGCTTTTTTGCAGGTGTTAGGTTTTTTTTCAGCTCAAACTGCCCCATTGTTTCCTATGGGGGAATCGTGCACGAGCACGTTTTTGAAGCTGGCTGCGTCTGTAAGCACCGCTGGTATTGAGAGTTGCAGTGGCGGTAAATTATGCTCTACGCTCCTGTCACAAATATCTCAGGATTCAGCTCCTAAGGAGTTAACTTTGTGCAGCTTGCACTCAAAACAGTTATTTGTTTTCAAGAAGAATTGTGTTTGTATTTTCTTTGAAGTGCCGGAACCCTCTAACTAGCCACCAAATGCTAGTGTGTATGCATTGAGTCATAAAATCACTGAAGCTCTTAGTCACAGAGATACACAGGATAAAGTTTATGGCTTAAGTTGTCAATAGAATGCATGATGCAAAACAGGCCCTTCATTACAAAAACTGACCAGGTCACTGACAGGACATTGGTATATTATGTACATATGTGGGTTAAAAGTGTTATAACCTTAACGGCAGGTAAATATGACAACCTATGGCATATTTGATATCAAACTGGTTCTCCCAATAAAACTAAGAGGTTCTAAATATGTAAATATAGAAATTTCTTACCTAGCAGGAATGATAATGGATTGTATAAATTCAGGCAAGAAATTTAGTCTATTGAAGTTTGTAAAGACAGTGGGGTTTCTTAGCCTGCCCAGGAGGGTGTGGTTAAGCAACATGATCTCTGAGAAGTAGGTTTAAGAATCTTATTTTTTAACAATAAGATTGTCATTCTTACAAGGGGAGCTGCTGTACAGAAGTAAGGAGCCATCATTTTCTTGCCATTCCCCTGGCGCAGATCTTGAAGCTAGAAAAGTATTCAATTCTGTTTTTCTCCTTTTTATTTTAAAACACTGTTTGCGTGTGTAATTTTATTTATAACAACTTTTTATTATTAATGCATTGTGCATAATATTTTTGGCATAATAAATAATTCCTTTATTAAGTTTGGCCTTTGTCTAATAATTGAACCACTTTACTGAAAGAGACTGGAATATTAGAACTGTATAATTTTAGGTTATTTTCTGCTAAATTGTATTTCTAGAGTTAATGTGTAAAGTCTGGGGTTTTCCTTAAGATTTTCCCTTTAATAAATTTTAAGTGGTGGCAGCATTTGAGCTATAGGTGACAGAAAAGGGGGCTGAAAACCCTTTCTGTGCCAAATAAGTGACTGGTGCAGGGTTGGATAACCTTGGTTCGTCACAAATTGGTGGGCAGCGGTGTAGATAATTTTTTTTTATTATTAGATTTTAGTGCTTGTGGATTTGCTAGTGTGGAAATCCCGGTACTAAAAGAGATTGTTTCTTACAATTTCCAAAGGCTAAAACTCAGTGCATTATATAGTGACACATTGCAAACAGTCCCCTTCCCTATTCTCTGTTGTTCTTTTCTATTTTATTTTTGCTATGGAGGCATACGAGCAGCGATCTAAAGAGGCACTTATATTCCTATGCCAGGAGCGGGATATTCCAACACGTTCAAAGAACAAAGATTTACTAATACAAGCTCTTGTTGAATATGATAACAGCCAAATCACACCAGTTGAGGTCTCAGGAGAGATGTCTGCAGCTGGGGGCAGTGATTCATCAGAATCTGGGGATCCCTTGGACTGTTATTTGCAAACTGTTCTTAAACATATGGGCTCAGTGGATGCAAGTTTGCGCATGGAACTGATTACAAAGTTTTATGAAAGACAGGCTGCTGAACGACAAGCTGCTGTGGCTGAGAGACAGGCGTCTCTGGCAGCTGAGAGAGAGGCTCTGGCAGCTGAGAGAGAGGCTCTGGCAGCTGAGAGACAGGCTGCTGAATGACAGGCAGAGAGAGAGTATCAGCTACAGCTTGCACGGTTGGAGAGAGGGATGGTCTCACCTGTTGTTAGTGAACCTAGAGACCCCCCTGCTCCCAGAGTGCGTGCAGAGAATTTTCCCACCCTGGAGAAAGATGGAGATGTGGATGTATTCCTGCGTAGCTTTGAGAAAGTGTGCAGACAGTTCCAGTTGCCAAGGGAGCAGTGGGCCAAGTACCTTACCCCTGGCCTGAAAGGTCCTGCACTGGAGGCGTTTGCTGAACTACCCCCAGAGTTTGATCAGGACTATGATTCCATTAAAGCTGCCCTGCAGAGGAGATACAATCTTACTCCTGAAGTTTACCGTAAGAAATTCCGTTCCCTGCAGAAAGGTGTGTCAGAGAGCTATATTACAGCTGTTGGAAACTTGAGGACAGCCTTTAAACAGTGGGTCAGAGGATTAAAAGTTGCCACTATGGAGGAGCTGGAAGATTTGATTGTGAAGGAGCAATTTATGCAGCTGTGCCCAGCCGGAGTTCAAGAATGGGTTTTAGATCGGAAGCCCATAACAGCATTGGAAGCTGGCGAGCTGGCTGATTTTTACACAGCTAACAGGTCTCCAGAGAATGGGAGGAAATCCTTTTCTAAGGGGGGATCCACCTGTAAAGGAGCTGCTGCACGACCCCCCTTCACAAAGCCTGCTGTGCCTTTATCCAGTGTGTCTGCTCCCTCTGGGAAAGGAGGGGCGAGTGCTGCATCTGGGCAGGGGGATAGCCGCAGATGTTTTGTTTGCAACAAAGTGGGCCACATCAGCTCCACTTGCCCAGAGAGGATTAACTTGGGGCAATCAGCTGGAGGAAGTAATCCCTCAGAAGTACCAGCATCTATTTTGTTTGTTACCTGTCCAGAGGAAAACAACCATGAGAACTTGCAACCTGTGACTGTTGGAGATAAGGTAACCCTAGGGCTAAGGGACACAGGTGCAGAAGTGACTATGGTGCATCCAAAGCTAGTGAACTCTGAGAACATTATCCCTGGAAAGACTCTAGCAGTTAAAGGGATTGGGGGAATGAAACTTGCAGTGCCTATGGCACGTGTATATCTTGATTGGGGAGTGGGGAGAGGTTTAAGAAATGTGGGGGTATCTGAAAATATTCCTAATGATGTTTTACTGGGTACTGATTTGGGTAGATTGTTATCTCTTTATGTGCCTGACAATGCTACATGTGACCTAGTGACATTAGTTGCAGACCCTTATGTGGAAAGGGCTGTGTGTAAAAGTGCTCAGAGACATTATGACCAGGAGGGAGGACAGCGTGCATGTGTGCGAAGGGCTGTGCCTGAACTGGGGGTGTCTGTGCTGAGAGGTGACCCTGTAAGAGGAGAAACTGATGGTGGAGAAAGGCAGATAGACTGTGTGGATCTGTCTGTGCCTGAACTGAGTTTACCTGTACAGGGAGAAGCTGTTTGTGAGAGAAGGCAGATGAGGGGTGCGTGTCTGCCTGTGATTGAATCAGTGGATTCTATAGAAGGAGGTGAGATTGACGGGGGAGAGAATGACTGGGTGACTGGGCCGCTGGATGATGTGTGCCAGTCTCTGCCAGGGACAATTCCGTACCCTGTGAAAAGACACAATAGTTGGGATAAATGGCAGAAGGAAGATGTGTGCTTGTCTGCACCAGTGTCAAAAGGATCCCAGATACTGTGTCATTATGCAAAGTGGCAGACTGACTGTGAGAGAGAGCAGGGGGGCAAACTAGCCCACTCTAGGACAGAAGCAGCAAAGCCACAGATTTCAGACTGTGTGGGGGAGGAGGGTACAGGATACTCTTTGAGGGACCCCCAGAGTGAGTGTGAAAGATTGTGGGTGACAGAGACCCCAGTAACCTCAGCTGTGACCTATAAACAGACTGCACAGGCTAGGGGACAGAGACTGACACAGACTGCAGGCACAGGGGGGAGGGGTACAGAGAAGTGTATTTACACAGCCCCACCGTGCCATTCAGCAAATACACTGATAGATGTGCAGCATCAGTGTCCCCAGCAGTTAGAACCCACAGTGAGGAGAAGGGGGGCAGTTAGTCAACCCCCTACCAACCATAACAGAGTGCAGGAGTACAGGAATTCTACTCCAGTGGGAGGGCAAGAGCCTATGGTAGTTAAGCAGCAACTGACAGCACACAATATGTTTAGAGAGCACACCCTAGGTAGCAAGACACTAGGTTTCACAGGCACCTCTGTAACAGGGGATGATGTGTTGTTCCTGGATAAGATGCAAACCTTATTGGGGGAGGTACCTGCAAAACCCAGAGATGCCATATTCACACAAAAACAGTTGCAGGAGTTTACTGCCAGAGAGGGAGTGTGTGAGATGGTCCATAATGTTCTTGTACTCACGCCCATGAGACAGAACAAACTAGAGGCTGCATGGGAGGGGCCCTGCAATATATTCAATCGGTTGGGTAGAGCAACTAGTGTGTCACTTTTAAAAGGAGGGCATCCTGCTGCCAAAACTGCTAGGTGCAATCTGTCTGGCAATGGTGTTCTCACCGTAAGGGGAAGCTCCTTTTGATACGCATCGGGAGTGGCTCGTAGCCACCCCCTTTTGTGTCTCTTATTGGGGGAGGTGTCACAAATATCTCAGGATTCAGCTCCTAAGGAGTTAACTTTGTGCAGCTTGCACTCAAAACAGTTATTTGTTTTCAAGAAGAATTGTGTTTGTATTTTCTTTGAAGTGCCGGAACCCTCTAACTAGCCACCAAATGCTAGTGTGTATGCATTGAGTCATAAAATCACTGAAGCTCTTAGTCACAGAGATACACAGGATAAAGTTTATGGCTTAAGTTGTCAATAGAATGCATGATGCAAAACAGGCCCTTCATTACAAAAACTGACCAGGTCACTGACAGGACATTTAGTATATTTTGTACATATGTGGGTTAAAAGTGTTATAACCTTAACGGCAGGTAAATATGACAACCTATGGTATATTTGATATCAAACTGGTTCTCCCAATAAAACTAAGAGGTTCTAAATATGTAAATATAGAAATTTCTTACCTAGCAGGAAT
>NC_069503.1:103550763-103598263 GCF_027579735.1 Bombina bombina
AATATCACTCAGCTTATGGCCCTGTTGTATCAGTCTCATCACATTTACTGATCTAATCATAAATATCTTGTGATCTGCATATTATTTTATTTCTAATGAGGTTACTTTATAATACATTTCTTATTTCTATTAGCTGCACCTGTTTATCATCAGAACGTTTATCCCACTGATCTGTGACTGATTCTTGTTGTTAGTAAAGACCTTAGTGAGTGTATTCTGCACCTTCAGCTGCTGCTGTTTGTCACATGATCACAGACTTTAAGGGACAGTGTCTGTGAATTTGTTTTCCCTTAAAATAACAAGAAACCCCAAATGTTTCTCATTATTTAAATAGAACATATGATTTTCCACAACTTTCCAACTCACTTCTTTTATGATATTTGCTTTATTCTCTAGATATACTTTATTGAAGCAGCAGCAATGCGCTACTGGGAGCTAGCTGAGCACATACGGTGAGTCAATGACAAGAGGCTTGTATGTGCCACTAATCAGCAGCTAGCGCACCATAGTGCATTGTATGCTTTGTCACAAAGGTCCCCAAGGGAATAAAGCAGATTTGATAATAGAAGGAATTTGGAAAGTTGTTTTAATTTGAATAATAAAAGTGTAATTGTGACTTTGCTGTCCCTTTAATGTGTTTCTAATGACTTGTTTTACCGATGTATAAAGTGTATGGGAAATTTCACCTTTAGCTTTAGTTTTTATGTAAAATAACTGTTTGGTGTTTGTAATTTATTTTCATTATTAAATTGTACACAGCCTTTTAAATGACCTGAGGCTCCGGCTCCTACTTAGCATATGCAGGAGTTCATATTCTATAAAAATATCAGTCTGTTATTGGCTGATAGCTGTCACATGGTACAGAGGCAGAAAAAAATATCAGAAAACAATCTATTGCTCTTTTGAAATTAATATTAAGTTTTATTGCATTGTATTTTTATTATGCATCTGTTGATTTTGTAATTCTATGTTATAGTCCTTTTAAATAGACTGAACTTGTTAAAAAAAAAACCATCTCATTATGTTATCTCTCTATTTAAATGCAAACATTTCCTTTTCGTTTCTTTGTTTAAAGATAACAATTGAAATGAACATTTTAGTGCCTATCTCTCTCATACCCCATTGCAGTGTGATTTAAGACAACACAGTATTGACCAAGAGAAGTTAAAGGACGGGGGGTGGAGCACATGACAAAATGTCTGACAGTGAGACTTAGTAGGAAGTAAAAAAAACATACTGCAGTATCCAATTTAACTTATATTTAAACACATTATATTTAACATTTCTTTCAGAAGAAAATATTGTTTCATATAAATGACAAACAAAGATTATAATATATTTGTAAAGTTGTGATATGGCCCCACTCATAAATAGATTTTCTACCATTATGTTGTATAGATCTAGGAAGATTCATATTTAAAGTGATAGTAAACACCCAAAATTTTATTGTTTAAAAAGATAGATAATCCCTTTATTTACTATTCCCTAGTTTTGCAAAACCAACACTGTTATAGAAATATACTTTTTACCTCTAATTACCTTGTATCTAAGCTTCTGCAGACTGCCTCTGTATCTCAGATCTTTTGATTGGCATTTCAGGCAATTAGTGCTGACTCTTCAATAACTCCACATGCATGAGCACAATGTTATTTATATGAAACACATGAACTAACAGCTCTAGCTGTGAAAAAATGTCAAATGCATTTAGATAAGGGGAAGCCTTCAAGGGCTTAGAAATTAGCATAGGAGCCTCCTAGGATTAACTTTCAACTAAGAATACCAAGAGAACAAAGCATATTTTATTATAAAAGTAAATTAGACAGTTGTTTAAAATTACATGCCCTATCTGAATCATGAATTATTAATTTAGACTTTAATATCCCCTTAATGGGAAATTATAACACACAGTGTTAACTGTACTAAATGCTTGTGGTGAATCAACATCAAATATGTAATACCCTAATCAGCTGATCTGTATCACAGGAATAGTTATGTGTGCCTTTAATTATACCATACATACAGTTAATCGGAACCACTATTAATTATTATCCGTCTAAACCATTTAATATACTTTTTACAGACACAGCCAGAGCACTGAGAGATATCAGGTATTGATGTAACTGGAGTGAATAAGGGAACCTTCTTCCTGAGCACAGACATTGGAGCCTGTTATCAGCATGAACTCATATGTGCTAGGTGAGTAAAATAGATATTACGCTGACTTTAATTACTCTGAAATAGAATAGATCACTCATTAAACAAATATAAACTATTATATTTATATCTGAATCTTTTAAGTACATTTGTGTCAGTGACAGTTATAAAGTGGGAGCAACCCCCATTGGGCTGAGGAGGAGGAGGGTAAAAAATACTACTCCCCCTCTGTCCTTTTAGACCATGTCCAACAACTGCCTAACCTCACCCCCTGACTTCTGTACTTGGAACATAGGCAACTGCACCTTCCCTGTCCTTGCTCATGGAACACCCATAACTACACTTAAATGACTACCTTGTTCCCAGTGAGTGTTCCTCACCCCAGAACCACCACTGAATTGTGTGATTAATTTTACAGTGAGTATTATTAAACTAATAAAGTTTTTGTCTGTTTATATAAATAGAACAACCACAGCTGAAAGCTAAAGATTATTAAAAGGTCACTGCTTCTTAACCTCTCAAACCATCTCACACTGATTATTAGTCTGTGATGATTAAGACATCATGTTCTCACCCAACTGGTTGTGCATGAGCCGGGCAGGGCTGTATGTGCAGTTGTTTGTGCAATGTTTAACGAGGATGCTGGATGCCACCTCTCTTGCCTAGAATACAGATGTACTTGTTCCCTGGCTGAGAACATTATGCAACATTCTCTGTCCTCATTTTTTAATTTAAATTTAAAAATAAACACAAACCAGAAGATATTTTGTTGTGTATAAAAGAATAAAATGATTTTTTTATAAGATGGATTATGTTATAAAGAATAAATATTGTTATTTGTCTTTATTTCATTTCTTTTTATTTAGACAAACACATGAATAGTTCATATCCATCCTTCACTACAGGAAGCATCAGAATGATACCAAAGACTCCAATACTCTTGGACACTAATGACTATTCGCAAACATTGGGAATATCACAGCATATATTGAAAGAAGATGTTGAATTGGCAGGAACTGGGCAGCAATCATTATGTACAGAGAGTAATTTAGTCATCAAACAAGAGGACAAGAATTATGCCTTATCTAGTGAAATGATTATCCCAGAGGATAAACCACACACATTTACTGAGATTGCAAAACATTTTAAAGAAGGGAAAAGTCTACAGTCTAACCAAATGATTCATACAAAGGAGAAATATTTCACATGTACAGAGAGTGGAAAAAGTTTTACAGAAAAGAGTCATCTGAAATGTCATGAAAGGATTCACACAGGGGAAAAGCCTTTCACGTGTACAGTGTGTGGAAAAAGTTTTACAGAAAAGAGTCATCTGAAAAGTCATGAAAGGATTCACACAGGGGAAAAGCCTTTCACATGTACAGAGTGTGGAAAAAGTTTTATAGAAAATAGTCGTCTGAAAAGTCATGAAAGGATTCACACAGGGGAAAAGCCTTTCACGTGTACAGTGTGTGGAAAAAGTTTTACAGAAAAGAGTCATCTGAAAAGTCATGAAAGGATTCACACAGGGGAAAAGCCTTTCACATGTACAGAGTGTGGAAAAAGTTTTACAGAAAAGAGTAGCCTGAAAAATCATGAAAGGATTCACACAGGGGAAAAGCCTTTCACATGTACAGAGTGTGGAAAACGTTTTACAGAAAAGAGTCATCTGAAAACTCATGAAAGGAGTCACACAGGGGAAAAGCCTTTCACATGTACAGAGTGTGGAAAAAGTTTTACAGAAAAGAGTAGCCTGAAAATTCATGAAAGGATTCACACAGGGGAAAAGCCTTTCACATGTACAGAGTGTGGAAACAGTTTTACAGAAAAGAGTTATCTTAAAAAACATGAAAGGATTCACACCGGAGAAAAGCCTTTCACATGTACAGAGTGTGGAAAAAATTTTACAGAAAAGAGTCGTCTGAAAAAGCATGAAATGATTCACACAGGGGAAAAGCCTTTCACGTGTACAGAGTGTGGAAAAAGTTTTACAAAAAAAAGTAATCTGCAAAGTCATGAAAGGATTCACACAGGGGAAAAGCCTTTCACATGTACAGAGTGTGGAAAAAGTTTTACAGAAAAGAGTTATCTTAAAAAACATGAAATGATTCACACAGGGGAAAAGCCTTTCACATGTACAGAGTGTGGAAAAAGTTTTACAGAAAAGAGTTATCTTAAAAAACATGAAAGGATTCACACCGGAGAAAAGCCTTTCACATGTACAGAGTGTGGAAAAAGTTTTATATTTATCAGTAATCTGAAAACTCATGAAAGGAGTCACAAGGGAAAAAACCTTTCACATGTTTAGAAAGTGGAAAAAAGGTTTTCCATCTTAATGGGAGGAGAGTCCACTGCTTCATTCATTACTTGTGGGAATTAAGAACCTGGCCACTAGGAGGAGGCAAAGCAGTGACGTGCCCTCATAGGAGGCAAGTGAGGCAGTGCCGCACCTGCAAATTTCAGAGAAAAAGTTTTTTAATAACTAATTCCTCCCCAAAAAAATCTCAGATTTTATGATTTACATGCATAAATTTATACACATCCCATGTTGCGCAATGGAGAGGCTATGAGCCATTCAGCTACCTTCCATTGCACAACATGGGATTTGTGTGTGAGCGAGCCGCACAATTTAGTGCCACCCAGTGGTGCTGCTTAAGACTAGTTCTTCGCATGGCCAATTATGCTCCCAAAGTTTTTTTTTTTTTTTTAAAGGATCCTCGAGCCAATCAGGTCTGGAATTCCCTCAGTGTCATCACGTGAAGAGACGTGATTGTTCAACTGACTGAACTGGAGGAGGCGTGACTGTGTTCCTTCCTAGTACTGCGTGCGGCTGCAGGAGCCTCAGCCTCGTGGGACGAAGCCTTAGCATCATGTATGAGTGACTGACTGCTGCTGTCTGCAGTGTGTCTTGACGAGTAGGAGAATAGAATAGTTCAAGTTCAACTGTGACTGTGTCCACTTACAGTCTTGGAGTTGGACTTCACTAAATTGAAGAGGTGCAGTTGTGGCTGAGACGGAGTGTCGTCACTGTTGTGAGGAGAATGATCAGAAGGAGGACCAGCCAGCTAGTGCCAATTCCCAGGACCGGACTGAACGTCGGGCATACCGGGCATTTGCCCAGTAGGCCGCGTGGTAGTTTAGCCCCACTCACTGCGACTGCATTATTTTATATTAAGTATGGCATTCAATACATTTTGTTAGCAATGAATAATACATTATTGTAAATAATATGTTCATTGTGACATTGTTTATTATGTAGTATGTATATATTATGTTTATTTGCAAATTTGGCATATACTGGTACTGAGGCCGGCGGGCTGCACACTATCCGGTGGAGAGACTGAGTTAGAGTAACACACATGGCACGCTGCTGCACTACACTGATGCTGCGTGCCGTGTCCAAGTAGTGACGATCCAATCATCTGAGACAGGAGATCAGATTCAGCTCAGCAGGTGAGGTCAGCCCAGACTATTTGTAAGCTGTCAATCTTCCTGTTGCCTCTGCCTGAGCAGTCCCTACTCACCCTGTCTCTATATGAGAGACCACCAGGATGAATATGGTCCGTGCTGCAGGCAGATGGAACAGCAAGCTACATTC
Organism: Bombina bombina; assembly: GCF_027579735.1. Lineage (NCBI taxonomy): Eukaryota > Metazoa > Chordata > Amphibia > Anura > Bombinatoridae > Bombina > Bombina bombina. The sequence goes on from NC_069503.1 coordinate 103,556,513, forward strand.
TGAATCTGCTCTGCTGGGGGCCCCGACTGCCTCAATGAGACAGGCTGGGGGCAAAGCGGGGGCCAAGATTGGGAAGTCAAGTGATTCAGTGAAGACACTGCAGTGCTGCACACTGTCAGAGAGGGTGAGTTACGTAGGGGCCGATCAGAGGGCAGCCAGTGAATCTCCTGAGGGGGAGAGGGTTGGTTACCAGGTCAGCACAGCACTTCATAGGGGCAGGCCCCTTGCAGCAAAGTCAAACTGAACAACGGGGGAGACTAAGGGGTCTGGCTGGCAAATGAATATCAAAGAGTCAGACCCTGTTGTATGGATCAATCATCATGACACTGTTTTGGAGGCAGGCCAGTCTGACCACTGGTTTTTAGTTAAGTTTACATGCTAAAAGTAGTAATGCAAGACAGGTTAATTTAAAGTAACAGACTACTGCCCTTTACGCACTGACATCAATGCTTTAAATAATATATATATATATATATACGTTAATATAACTTCTCTGACACCAAGTCATTTAATTAATGTGCCAAAAGTGTGTTTTATGCACAAAAAAGGTGCATAATTTAAATTAAAAAAAGCATGTTTTTTGGTGCAGCTCTATAACAAAAACATTGATGACTTTAATTGGCAGCTGTTAATATTACTGCTGGTGGTTAAAACTGTCAACATCTATATCAAAAAGCATAATAAGAAAAATAACAAATTATCACAAAAATACAGACGTGAGTACCAGTTTGTTTCCCCTTTGTACAGAAAACATGTTTTTTTGCTTAAAGTGTGACTTATACCAGCAGCAGTATAAAATGTATGCAATATTGCTTCAGTAGGTTTATTTTTTGTATATTAAGTAGCTTGTTTTGTTTTTTGAAAGCATAACTCATCAAAATGGGCTGAGCTTACAGGGAAATCAGATCACCTTATTTTACCACATTCTGCGCACACAAATGCCTCTTTATATTATCTCTGTCTGTAAACCAAAGCCAATACTTAGAGAACAATTGAAAATTAACCTTTCATTACTTAAAGGGACATGAAACCCAAACTTTTTCTTTCATGATTCAGATAGAGAATACAATTTTAAACAATTTTTCAATTTACTTCTATTATTTAATTGTATTCCTTTTCTTGTTATCCTTTGGTGAAAGCTTTATCTAGGAAAGCTCAGGAGAAGCAGAGAACCTAGGTTCTAGCTGTTGATTGGTGGCTGCATATATATATTGATTGTGATTGGCTCACCCATGAGTTCAGTTAGAAACCATTAGTGCATTGCTGTTACTTCAACAAATGATACCAAGAGAATGAAACAAATTAGATAATGGAAGTAAATTAGAAAGTTGTTTAAAATTGTATGCTCTGTCTGAATCATGAAATAAAAAAATTGGGTTTCATGTCCCTTTAACTCTCCTTACCCCCACAAAGAGTGTAATTTATTCTGCTTAAGTATAGGAGCTTTCAGTATAGATGGGGATACCAAAGCCAAAGTCAGCTATTTTAATTGCTGATATAAGGGTAAGGGAGCTATTTGTAAACCATTGAATATACTCCAGCAGGTAACATCGATAATTGGGAACAAGTTAAACTGTCACTTTAAACTACAGATCAGAAATGTTGTTTGGGGCCTGTCTGTCAATGTAACATTTAGTCATATTTAGTATTCACTAATCTCTTGCTTGAAAGCCAGTGGCTTATTTCTGTTGCATGATAAACATTTGTTAAATAATATGGGTGACTGTGACATTATGACAGAACAGACATCTTTAATCATGGGGGGGGCCTGACCAATGGTTTTGTAAGGGGCCCAAAAAATTCTAGTGGCGGCCCTGGCACTCAATAAATGTGAGCGAGTCTACTCCTGACAGTGACTACTACTATTACAACTTTATAACTAAGTGAAGTCTACAGAGCAACAGGTGAGATGTTTGGTTAAAACATTATTGCTGGGCTGGCTCAGTAATCCCTAATGATTAATTGATTATCATAAATTCGTATGAATTCTTATAAGTCACTCACATACTAATATATTCTGATTCATAATATATCAGTATGTAAGTGACTCATAAGAATTCAATAGTTTTTGTTGGCTTGGATGATCATTCTACAGTATAGCTACAACTAAATGTGTGTGTGTTATGTGACATGTACTAAATTGTGCCCTATAGCTATGTGTTATGTTGTGACATATGCATTGTGTCCTATAGCTACAACTAAATGTGTGCGTGCTATGTGACATGTACTAAATTGTGCCCTATAGCTATGTGTTTTGTTATGTGACATATGCTTTGTGTCCTATAGCTACAACTGAATGTGTGTGTGTGTTATGTGACATATACTAAATTGTGCCCTATAGCTATGTGTTATATTATGTGACATATGCTTTGTGTCCTATAGCTACAACTAAATGTGTGTGTGCTATGTGACATGTACTAAATTGTGCCCTATAGCTATGTGTTTTGTTATGTGACATATGCTTTGTGTCCTATAGCTACAACTGAATGTGTGTGTGTGTTATGTGACATATACTAAATTGTGCCCTATAGCTATGTGTTATATTATGTGACATATGCTTTGTGTCCTATAGCTACAACTAAATGTGTGCGTGCTATGTGACATGTACTAAATTGTGCCCTATAGCTATGTTTTTTGTTATGTGATATATGCTTTGTGTCCTATAGCTACAACTGAATGTGCGTGTGTGTTATGTGACATATACTAAATTGTGCCCTATAGCTATGTGTTATATTATGTGACATATGCTTTGTGTCCTATAGCTACAACTAAATGTTTTATGACATAAAGCATTCAGTTGTAGCAATAGGGAACAAAGCATATGTCACATAACATATATGCTATAGGGCACAAAGTCTATGTTACATAAAACACAATTAGCTGTAGCTATAGGGCACACATTATTCATCACATACCATGTTTGGAATATGGTTAAATAAGAAATGATGAGCGACGTGTGGGGGGGAGTGGGCCTCTTTGCCCTAAAATGCCTGAGCCTCTTTTTGTTTCCAGTCCGGCCCTGCCAATTCCTTTCTCTCCTAACTCCTCGTAATTGTTATACTGTACCAACATGGCATCATGACAAATTGGCAATAGGTTGCAAATCTGGTGTTGAAGTAGAAGGGGCAGGCTGAGAAAGAACAACATGTCCAAAGAAATGTACAAAGCATAAAATCTCTTCAAATAACTCATGATTTTACTTGTCATACATATAGTAGCTACCTAGGTAAGTAAGTGATCAGGCTGGTGTTATATATGTATAGAGAAAATGAGTTAATTAGGAAGTTCCTAATTAACTAATTTTCTCTATACATATATAACACCAGCCTGATAAATTACCTAGGTAGCTGAGTTTTAACTTCCATCCTGAATATTATGCAAATGCTCAGTGCTGGTCCACTGCTAAGCTATTGGCTAGCCGTTCGTTTTTTTTTTATTCTAAGCACAGGGAACAATCGTATTTATATTTTCCCTTCCACAAAAGGGATTTTTTGTGTGTCTGATGACCTCTAGTGGTCATTTCTAGTATCTCCCTTCTGTCAGCAAAACATTGGTTAAAGATACAGGTATATGGTAAGTGATATTAATTACAGCTTGCTCTTAATATTTGTTACTATACATGACATGCTTTTCTTTTTTTTTTTTAAATAAGAGAAGGAAATGGGGGGGGGGGGGGGAAGAAACTCATACTTTTTCCCCTCACACTGTAACATCATTTTTTTATTTAATGTCAGTCTGTATCTTCTCAATAAAGAGAATTGGAAGAGAAAAAAAAAAGATTGTGCTCTAAAATCCTTAACCCTTATTTTGTTGTATGCAGAGAAATTTTCTTGTTTAGTGTATTTTTGATGTTTAGGTTTATTTGTTTTTTATAGTTATAAAAATGAGGCGCTCAGGTAATCATATAAGTGGGAGTTATATTTTTGTTTGTTTTGTCTTCAGGGATTTATTTTAAGGTCTTTTACTGATTGCAGATGTAATACAAATTTAGAAATTTAAAACAAGCGCACACAACAAACTCACACTTGAAAATTCATACACACACTTACAAACGCACAAATATGCAAAAAATGTACACACAACACAGTCACACAAATACACTAACAAACATACACACAATGCAGTCACACAAACATACACATCACAGTACACTAACAAACATACAAAAAAACAGTCACACGTACAAACACAGAACACAGTAACACTAACACACACACAACACAGTCACGCATACACCCACAAATAAACTAACAAACGCAACAAACGCAACACAGTCACACAAATCTACCAACACACAGTCACACTTACAAACACACACATCACAGTCATGCATACACAGTGACATCCACAAATACTCTGACCACATCACTGTCACACAACTACACTAACAAACATACAGACAACACAGTCACACGTACAAACACACAAATACAGTACACTAACACACACACACACACAACACAGTAACACTTACAAACACACACATCACAGTCACTTATACACCCACAAATAAACTAACAAACGCAACACAGTCACACAAATACACTAACAAATCTACTAACACACAGTCACACTTACAAACACACACATCACAGTCATGCATACACAGTGACATCTACAAATACACTGACCACATCACTATCACACAACTACACTAACAAACATACAGACGACACAGTCACACTTACAAACACACACATGATCACAATCATGCATACATACAGTCATACATACACAGTTGTATCTGCTTGTATTGTAGCTGTATTTGAGATATGCATTTTATCTGCTGGTTTTTACCTTTTAAACTCTATTTAGCAATCCCTTGTTAGGCTAAAAGTTATGCAAGGGCAGTTTGTGTGTGCTCCATTGAGCAGGGCTGCATGCAATGTCTTTTCCAGCTTCTCGCATTGAGTGGATTTGTGGCACCTCTAAGAGGTGCCACAAATCCACTCTTCGTGTGAGAAGCTGGAAGAGACATTGCATGCAGACCTACCATTGCCATAATAATAATAATAAGATAATTTACTATTACCTACTATTACCATAGTAAATTATTTGTCTTTTTACAACACAGTAGTGAGTATAGAAGAGATTGTGTATCATTCTAATTGCTAAGTAACTGGTACTGTGCCACAGAATTGTGTTTCTCTACCACGGTCCTCAAGTACAGGCAAGGTTTTCATTACAGCTAAATCGGTACACATATGAAGTAATCAGCAAGTCAGTAACACCATGGTTACTAACTTGATCTCACCTATCAGCTGATTATTTTACCCGTGCACTGGTTCAGCTATAATGAAATCCTGGCCTGTTGGGGGTACGTGAGATAATATATGTGTTTCTCTGGTGTATCATGGCTAATGCCTCACCAGCCTCTGACCCCACAGCATGTCACTGAGGCAAAGACACCCCAGCCAAAGTCTTAAATACCTCCCCCACTCCCCTCATCCCCTAGTCATTATTTGCCTTTTGTCACAGGAGGTTGGTAGAGAAGTGTCGAAAGTTTGGAGTAGTCTCTTATGGAGGCTAGTACTCTTTAAAATGGGACTGGAGTTTTAAGTCAGCCTCTCAGTGAGGGCATTGGTGAAAGTTAGAGTCTGGAGATGCAGGGAGAGTCTTTCTGCGAAACTATCCCAACTCATGATTAACAGCTCCTTAAGCAATCAGTGTTGACGAGTTTCACTGCCTGCTTTATGCACTCAAGTCCATGTCAGGAGCGATGCTACTAACCTGTCACACTTGAAGGGCCATGTTCCTGTTCCTTGGCATAGATTCTGGTAAGATCGTTTCATTTATACACACATGATAACACAAGAAGACAGGGTCACAGTGTGTCTCTTTTATCTGTATAGAATCAAGGATTAATATCCCTATAAGGGGGATTATTGAACAAGGGGGGGATTTATACATAATATCTTTATTGTGTGAGATTAGGCTCTAGCAATGTGTGAACAGTCAGGAGTATATCGGCCCTGCCTATTTTTGCCGCATTTTTTCTATAGTGCAAGGGCGGTCCTGCATGGCACTCCATGTGACCGGGTGTGGCCTCTTCAACTTCCTCTTTCCTGATCAGCACTTGCGGGAGACGTAATGGTTTCTCTGGGGTCCAGGTCATAGGAGGTGGTGAGTGCCCTGGCCATTGGTGTATAAAGGTGCAATTTAATCTATCTAGTCCGTATTAAAATCGTAAGCTATGGAGGACTCTGATATGTTAGCGGATACTCCCTCTTTAATTAAACCTAATACCTGTGTTTATTGTGAGGAGGTTCAGGTTGATCCACCTCCTCAACTGTGTTCTACATGCTTTGATAAGATTGCAATATATAAAAAGAATAAGATATTTAGTACTACTGAGCAGTCCACCTCTGAGGGCTCTCCATCCCGCGAGGTGTGTTCCCTACATTCATCTCCGAATACACATGCAGCTCCTCAGGGCCCTACTGATCCTCCCACGGGAGAGGCCTCTTGGCCGCCAGATTTTGCTGCCCAGTTGCAAACAGCGGTTTCTGAGGCCTTCCATGCCTTATCACGTCCTGTGAAGCGCAAGGAAAGGGAAAGACATAGCCTTCCGTCCCAGGGGTCATCTACTTCATTTGATATCTTGGATAGATTATCCGCTGATGAGGATGCCTCCGACTCTCCAGAGGGCGCTCTCTCTGGGACGGAATCAGCGCCTTAAAGATCTCCGGCTGCGGAGGAACCAGATTTTAAGATGGATCATTTGCGCTTTTTATTGAAAGAAGTGCTTGCTACGTTGGAGGTTCCGGAACCAAAACCTCCAGAAGAACCTTCAATCCCTAAGATAGATAAGTTTAATGAGGACCGGGTGGTGCCTCAGACCTTCCCAGTTCCCATGAAGATGTCTACTATTATTAAGAGTGAGTGGGAGAAACTTGGCTTGTCCTTTTCTCCCTCTACCGCTTTTAAAAAGATGTTCCCCATTCCGGACTCTCAGATCCTAAGGTGGGTGGAGCTATCCCCACGCTCGCTAAGCGTATGACTATTTCCTTTGAGGATAGTTCATCGTTCAAAGAGCCCATGGATAAAAAAATAGAATTAATGTTGAGAAAGATGTTTCAACTAACGAGGTTTGTTTTTCAACCGGCAGTGGCGATAGCTGCGGTGGTTGGAGCGGCTACCTACTGGTGTGATGCACTATCAGCTATGGTCGAGGTGGAGTCTCCCCTCGAGGAGATGCAGGAAAAGTTTAAGGCCTTAAGGGTAGCTAATTCTTTTATCTGTGAAGCAAACGTGCAGGTTATTCGCCTGAATGCCAAGACATCAGGTTTCTCTGTTCTAGCCCGCAGGGCTCTATGGTTAAATTCGTGGTTTTCTGACATGACTTCCAAGTCTAGGTTGCTATCCCTTCCTTTTCAGGGGAAAGTTATTTTTGGTCCAGGTCTGGACTCTATCATGTCAACGGTCACGGGAGGCAAGGTTGCTTTCCTTCCGCAGGATAAGAAGAACAAGCCTAAGGGCTCTACTTTTCGTCCCTTTTGTTCGGACAAGTCTCAGCGCCAGCCTTTTAAAAAAATGTTGTTCTCCACTACCGATAGTACAGGGGATGGAATAGAGGACAATTCTAGGTTCTTTTTCAAGAGTTGGTCCCAGGTCTTAAACGTCTCCCTTAATATGCTAAACTGCATAATTCTTACAGCTCACTCTCTTTTATTAATCCAGCTCTGACTTCCTATTGATTGTCTATATATGATTTTACTTTTGAGCTGTACCCAGCTCTTAGAATCTTCTTTAAGATGCCAATCTACAATCCTTTGTAACATCGAGGCTTGCCTATATTTCATTAAAGGGACACTGAACCCAATTTTTTTCTTTCGTGATTCAGATGGAGCATGAAATTTTAAACAGCTTTCTAATTTACTCCTATTATCAAATTTTCTTCATTCTCTTGGTATCTTTATTTGAAATGCAAGAATGTAAGTTTAGATGCCGGCCCATTTTTGGTGAACAACCTGGGTTGTCCTTGCTGATTAGTGGATAAATTCATCCACCAATAAAATATTGCTGTCCATAGTACTGAACCAAAAAAAAAAGCTTAGATGCCTTGCTTTTCAAATAAAGATAGCAAGAGAACGAAGAAAAAATGATAATAGGAGTAAATTACAAAGTTGCTTTAAATTGCATACTCTATCTGAATCACAGAAGAAACAATTTGGGTTCAGTGTCCCTTTAAATTGGGTAAGCCTAGGCCTCACAATTTCCTTTTTCTAAACATCTTATCTTTTTGTTAATTCTTGGATGTATTTTACCCCAAATATAGTTATTAATTCCCTTTTTTGTTCTTCTATGTATCTATTTGGTATTGGGATAGGTAGGGTCTGGAGTAAGTAAAGGAATCTAGGGAGATAATTCATCTGTATCACATTCATTCTCCCTAGCCATGAGATTTTTTTTATTGAACCTTGATAATAGATCATTGATAACCATTTTTTTAAATTTTCCATAGTTTAATTGGCTAGAAAAACCCCTAAGTATTTCAGAGCCTCTACCTCTTTAAAGGGGAAATGTATGGCTATGTAGCTCAAAGTATTTATCCATATTCAAATTTAAAACCTCTGACTTATTTGTGTTCACTAGGAAGTTGGAAAGAGAGCCATAGGTCTCCAAGGCCTTTAATAGTTCTTCTATTGATGCAATTGGGTTAGTCAGGGTCAGGAGGATATCGTCCGCAAACAGGGACATTTTATATTCACTAATTCAACTTATCTTCTTGTTTTGTTTAATATAGACCACCAGAGCTTCTATACACAGTACAAATAATTTTGGTGAAAGTGGGCACCCTTGTCTTGTGCCATTGGATATATCAAACGCAATAGAAATACTACCATTAATTTTAATTTTTGCTTATGGAGATGCATATAGGGCCATTATTCTATTTATTAATGTTTGTCCAAAATTATATGTCTTGAACATTTTTATCATAAAGGACCAACTAACCCGGTTGAAAGCTTTTTCTGTGTCTACCGAAATGAGAGAGAAAGGGATATTCTCTAATTGGGCATACTCAAAATTTATATTTTTCACTGTATTATACCTAGCTTCTCTATTTTGTACAAATCCCACCTGATCTAGATGGATAATTTCCCCCAATATTTCTCATAGCCGATTGACAATAATTTTGGCATAGATTTTTAAGTCTATATTTAGAAGTCAAATGGGCTATCATTTTGGACTCCTTCTCTATTTTTTCCCGCCTTGAGTAATACTATGATTCTCGCTTCTTGCATCTCCTTTGAGAATTTGCCTCCTTTATCTATTGACTCAAACAGAGTCAGCAGATGTGGGCAATTCTCCCAGAAAAGGCGTTGTAATAGCCACCTCGCCCCGGTGATTTCCCCATTGGAAGATTCTCAATTATTAATATTCCCTGCAGGGAAATTGGTTCATCTAATTTTTGACCTTTCTTGATCTGTGATCTTACTCACATTGAGATCTCCTAGGTACTTGTCCAGCAATGATTCCTCTGGTGTTTGTACTTCTAAGTTATATAAGTTTTTATAGTAGTTCCTAAATTGATTTACTATTTCCTGATTATTTTTACACCAATTTTCCTTATCTTTTTTTAGGCGATTAAATATTATTACTCAGATCCTTTTTCTTATTAGCCCTTGCTAATAATCTACCATTTTTTCCTCTTCTGTATAATATTTCCTTTTTAGCCATAGAGCTTTTTTTTTTATTAATATTAGACCAATGTTCTTGTACTAGCCTTCTTTCCTTGCTAAGGTCATCTAGAATTATTTTATTTTCTCTGTATTGTTTATGGGCCTCTTCTAGATCTTGGATCTTTTTGATATTTTTTTCTAGTATCTGCTCCTTTAACTTATTCTGGGTATGTTTCACTTTTATAAACTCCCTTCTTAAGACGCATATATGTGTCTCCCATAATGTTATAGGTGATATATCTTCTACATTATTAATAAGAAAAAAAATCATCTATTATAGAGGCTACTTTATCAATTTGGCTCTGGTCATTTAATTTATTATCATCTAGCCTCCAATTCATCTGTCCCCTCTCTTTCTTTCCCCGTTTTACTTGAATTTTGACTGGGGCGTGACCAACCATGTAATGGGGAGAATCTGTGCATTCTGGACTAAGTCTTACCCTTTTATATTGGTGCACAAGTAATCTAGCCTAGAAAAGGATTGGTGGGGGTTAGAAAAAAGGTATAATCTCTTTCTTCAGGATGTAGTACCCTCCAAATATCATACAATGCTACTTCTTTTAAACTATTATTTACTTTTTTTACTATATGTTTTGCTACAGAGGTATCATTTCTGGAGTTATCTATCCCTGGGTCCAGTGTGATATTAAAATATCCTACAAGAAACACAGCTCCTTCCTGGAAATTCCCCAATGGGTTAATTAATTTCTTAAAGAATATATTTTGTTTAAAATTTGGCCCATATATATTGAAGATTATGGGTAGCCCTTGTATAGTGCCCTTAATGCCTATGTATCTCCCCTCCTTATCTTCTATTTGATCTTGTAGATGGAATGCTAATTTATTATGGAGAAGGATACAGACCCCCATTCCTCCTGACCCTGTTCAACGCCATATAGCATGATGTATATTTATTATTAGTAAGCCTAGGTTCCCTGTTCCTTTTGAAATGGGTTTCTTGTATCAATATAACCTCTCCTTTCAATCTTTCCATTTCCCTCAATGCCATGGTTCTTTTCTCTGGGGTGTTAAGCCCCTTCGCGTTTATAGAGATGAATTGGATACTACTCATCCATTAAAGTTATCCATTTACCCTTTTAAATCTTAATAGTGAGAATATAAATAATTGCTTCTCCTATGACCTGGATATAAACACACATAACATAAAACTTATTTCCTAAAAACTAATTTCCCATACCCTTACGGCTGGGTGGGTAGAATTTTCCTCCTTGCCAGTCTGGTATAATTTACTCAAATGTACTAGCTTATGAAAGAGAAGAGGAACAGGAAAGGAGAGAGGGAGGAGAAAGAAAAAAAGTAAATAGAAAATGAAAATAGGAAACTTAATCCATATATGGATCTGTATATGGATAAATGCACGTCATGTCAAGATATTAAGTTACTTAACTTATATCCAAACAATTATATATATATGAAAACAATAAAAGGGGGAAAAAAAGAGAGAGAGGCCCCAATCTAACTATTGACAAAACAGCACTCAAGTATAAATAGCAATCCTGTGCTTCCTTAGTAGACATGCTATGCTTATGGCCTATTTAGGTACATTTACAATTTGTACTAATAATGTATAAAAAATAACAAATATGTGCTAACATAAAATCCATGCCTTCTGTATGTGCTTCTATATTTCTCTGAAGGCACACATAGTTGTGGCCTATTTGTGGGAGAAAAAAAAGGGGGAGAGCACCAATCTAGTGACAATACAGCACTCAAATATACATAACAATCTTGTGCTTCCTTAGTAGATACACCATGCTTGTGGCCTATTTAGGGACATATACAATTTGTACCAATAATATTATAAAAATAACAAATATATGTGCTATCGTAAAATCCATGCCTTATATATGTGCTTATATATTTCTCCGAAGGCACACATAGTTGTGGCCTATTTGTGAGAGAAAAAAATATTTCCACCACCCTCCTGGTCCTCTAACTCCTAAACTATATTCTTGTATTAAATATTCTTTGCTTCTTTTATGTCTTCTTTTTAGTCCTTCTCTCCTTATTCTTATTGGGGGGGAAAGGTCCTTATCATATTTTATTTTTTCTCCTGCTTTCCTCCCACTGATGTTTGTCTCCTGTTTTCCTTATTTGCTTGGTTCCATTTTCTTCCTGCATTTCTTTAAGGAATTCTTGTGGGATATCCAAATCCAACTGTAGCTTTATTCTAATAACTAATATATCTTCTTTTCTTTTATATATTAGAGTAGTTCCATTACACGTGATTATCAGGATGAATGGGTATCCCCATTTGTATCTTATTCCCTTCTCCTGTAGACATGCTGTAAGGAATCTTATTTATTTTCTTGATCGTGACTTGGCTTAAGTCTGCAAAAATCTGTATTTCATTCTGTTGATAACTGAACAAGTGGTTCGCTTTAGCGTCCTCTAAAGACCTTTAGACTCACCTCCCCAATTAAGAGGAAAAATATCCTCAAATTATTGAAAAAGCAAAGATCAGATATTATGTTCCTACAAGAACTTCACTTAAAAGCAATAGAAATAGAAAAAAACTTAAGGTTAATTGGATTAAAGAAATTATTGCAACACCATGCGATAAACGTAGTCGGGGAGTAGCTATTTTGTTCCATAAAAATTTTGAATACGAGATTATTAATTGTGAACTTGACCCGGAAGGCCGTTACATTATAATACAGCTACGAATAGATAAATGTGTATGGTCATTTTGCAACCTGTACGGCCCAAATAAATATGACAAAGAAATTTGGAGTAAAATGGAGAAAAAACTATTCCCCCTACGGGGACAAAATTTGATAGTTGTGGGGGATTTTAATATGGCATTGAACCCGGCTATTGATAGATTCAGGCAAATAAATACGCAAATGTATAGGCAAGAATCAAAATTGTTTAGAAATTTGTTAAAAGTACTTGAGGCGAAAGACATTTGGAGGTTACAACATCTGGATGAGTGTAATTCTTCCTGTGAATCTAGAGCGTACAAAAATTTCTCTAGAATAGATTTATTTTTAATAGACAAGTCTCTACTAAAATGGGATATGGATACTACAATTAACGAGATCCTGTTATCGGATCACGCGATTATAAGCCTAAAGATAAAAATAAGGAAGGAAAATCCAAGAAATAATTTCTGCTTCCCGAAATATATGAGCAATAACAGTAAATTATGTAATTGGCTAGTTAATACATGGAAAGATTTTTTAAGAATTAATGCCACATATACAGATAAACCGGAGATCTTATGGGAAACAGGGAAAGCTGTACTTCGGGAAGAGATTCTGGCATATATGTGCAGGTTAAAAAAGAAGAATAGGGCACGGGAAATGCAGATAGCGAATCAATTAAAGAATGCATATAACCTCTACCTTAGTAATCCTCAGACAAATACCTGGGATAAATATAAACAGGCAAAGTGTGAAAGAGAAATCTTCTTGAAACGGTAATGGGCTATGGAAAGTTTTAAAGCTAGGGCACTTTTCCAGGGCCCTCACGGTATTTCTGCAGGGTATCTGGCAAAGTTGGTTAAATTAAATAAGAATAGAAATATAACTGTTAGTATAAGGAAGGTGATAGACACCATACGCAAGCTTCTGAAATTAGACAGGCGTTTTTTAGGTATTACCAAAAGCTATATTTGGCAGAATTAATTGATGAAAAAGCAAAAAAGGAATTCTGGCAAAACTTTAAAATTCCAAAAATCTCAAGTGGTGACGCTCAATAGTATTATTCAAAGAAAATGAGAGATGGAAATTATAGCGGCTATTAAAAAATTGAAAAACAATAAAGCACCAGGTCCGGATGGATTTCCGGCTGAATTTTACAAAATTATTAGATTAGAGGTAGTAGATACATTAGGTAATCTGTTTAATGAGTACTATGTTAAAAATAATAAGCAGTCAAAATATTTTGCTGATTCTATTATTATGCTAGTCCATAAGAAAGGTAAAAACCGGGAAGATACAGACCAATTTCCCTATTAAACGTAGACTATAAGCTGTTGATGGCAATCATTACAGAAAGATTAAAAAAAGTTCTCAGAGAGATTATACATCAGGATCAGAAAGGATTCATGCCAGGCAGGAATGTGGTAAGAAACATTAGATGGGTATTATTAAGTTTAGAATATTATTATAATAAAAATCTGAAAAACAAGAAAAAAAAGTAAGGGAGATCTGTCCCTGCTAGCAACAGATGCAGAAAAAGCGTTTGATGCTAACATGTGGGACCACTTATTCACAGCATTAAATAAATTCGGCCTCCAAGGAAATTTACTTAATCTGACCAAATTAATTTATAATAACCCTAGATCACAACTCCTGGTGAACTCGGAATTATCGCAATATATTACGCTTTATAAAGGGACTAGACAAGGCTGCCTGTTATCGCCATTATTCAATATTTCGCTCGAACCTCTGGCAATTTTCTTAAGGCAAGAACTAGAAGGCATCAGACTATAATGTGAAAATCTTTTTATACGCGGATGATATAATCTTGTTCCTATATAATACCTCGGAAAGTATACCGAAATGTTTAAACATAATAACATAATAGGTGCTTATAGTAAATTTTCTGGATACAAAATGAACAAGAAAAAATCAGAAATACTTTGGATACAAAAAAACTGTAAGAGCTACATTAGGCACGGATTTCAAGAGGTTCATCAGATAAAGTATTTAGTTCTGAATATTAGTAAAAATCCAAATGATTGGTACAAAATCAATTATGAGGAAATATTTGAGAAATTGCCTCAGGAACTAGCAAAATGTAATATGTATAAGTTATTATCTGCGAAGATCATGTTAATTAAAACAATAATTTTCCCTAAAATCCTGTTTTTATTCCAAAATTTACCATTATTTATAGAAAAGGTAGATATACTTAAATACAATAAAATAGTAGCACAATTTTTATGGAATAATAACAAATCACAATTAGCAATGAACAAATTGGTGCAGTGCAGGAAAGAAGGGAATCTTGCGCTCCTGTGTCTTAAATATTATAATCTGGTGGCATTGGGTAAATTCGCTGTAGATTGGTTAGTTGAGGGGGATTATGTAACATATTATAAGCTTGAGTCAGAGATAATAGTCCCATTTGACCTCAAGGCAGCCTTATATATCGATATGAAAAAAAATCCTAGTAATGTAGGTGAACTATTGACATTTGATAATATTATAGTGGCATGGCAGAAATATTGTATTCTCTTGAGTAAACAATTTTGAATATCCCATTATTGTCCAATAGTGGGCATGTCTGATTTCTCTCCAGGCTTACATGACCAGGTATTTAAAGGGTGGAAGGAGAAAGGTTTAGTATACTGGTCTCAGCTTAAACAAGAAGGTACAGATAATATACAATCATTTGCAGAAATAGCGACTAAATTTCACTTACCCACGAAAAATGCCTATGCATATTTACAGACCAGGAGCTATTTTCACCAACAATGTCACCTATATGGTACAGAGTGGGATTGGCAGGAGATAGAATCAGGACTTAAACTATATAAAGGAGGGATAAGATCAATCTCAGTGTGGTACAATATGTTGATGGCTAAATGTGGGGCAATGCAACTAGAGAACATTAAAGCTTACTTGAATAATTTTTTTCCTCAGGTACAGATACAAGATGTCAAAAAATGTCTTAGTAATATGGAAGCTGCTACGGTGGTTTGTAGCTGGAGGGAATTGCAATTCAAATTACTGAATAATTATTATCTAACTCCTGATAGAATAAATAAATGGGCAGAGGTATCATCACAATGTAAATGCTATAAATGTAGGGTAGATAAAGCTGACATTATGCATTGTCTTTGGTTTTGCCCGAAAATTATACAATTTTGGGGGAAAGTGAATTTCTGGCTCAACAAATTCTTACGTGTTAAAATATCCCTCTCTCCATCCAATGTTTTTTTGCTCCATGACGACTGTGAATATAAAGAGGATAAAGTCCTCATAAATTTAACTATTATGGTAGCACGCAATAAAATAATTAAAAATGGGAAGGCTGCTGAAGCTCAAAGTTTAAAAGAATTAATAAATAGCATGAATACACAGATGACCACTGAGCTACTTGATATTAAGCCTTGCACTGAAAAAAGACTAAAAGCTTTTTTCTCCAAATGGTTAAATTTAATCAGGGAATGGCCACTTACAACACAAATACAATTTATTCTCCCCATACAAAATTCCCCTGAGTTTACCTTACTCATATTAAAAAATGTCTTGCCACAACAGTGGTGGTTGGTGTGACCTTAGTGTCATTCATTAAGATCGGGGGGATCGGCAGTTGGGGGTGTGTGAGGAGGGGGGTGAGGGTTTTTTTTTCCCTTTCTTTTTTGAGTTTGGGGTTGGTTTTGTAATTTTTGTTCGACCCAGGTAACAACTCCAAAGGGTGCATCATTTGACAAGTTATTAATGTTAAGGGAACCACCTAGAAATATATAGGATATAGATATATCCAGATAAATTGCTATATGCCTGGAAGGTGGTATCCGATAATGTTTAGAATACTTACAAGGTATCATATGTACAATAAACATCAGGATTTTTATGTATAACTAATTTTTGTGGAGCTGTGTCTCTGGACAAGATATGTGTAAATGTTTTTTATGTTGTGGCTTATATTATTTTGTTCACGTAATATTGTACATCTAATAAAAATGAAAAAAAAAATGAATCTTTTCTTTTCTTGATCGTGACTTGGCTTAAGTCTGCAAAAATCTGTATTTAATTCTGTTGATAACTGAACGAGTGTTTTCCTTTAGCTTTTCTCAAGATTTTTTCCTTTAGCTCAAAATCTTGTAGCTCCATAATAATGTCCCTCATTCTACCCATCATTTTTGGTAGGGCTGATCTCTGTAGTCTTAGGTTTCCTCTTCTAGATCTATCCTTCAGGTCTGTTTTTTTATCCTGGAGCTCTACTATAAGACGGGACTGTGAAAGCATGGCTGAGTTTGCCAGAGTTAATTCTCTATCTGTGTTTTCCTGTTTTTCTTCGAGGGAGTTTACTCTTTTCCCTATTTCCTTCAGCTCCTGCTTCATTCCAGCCATTTCAGATAGAATACATTCTTTAATAAAAGTTATGTCATCTTTTGTTGCTAGTTCTCTTATATCTTCTAGTGTGATCTGAGGATCTAACTGCTGTGTCTTTAGGTTGGTTTTGGGGTCCTGTATCTTAGGGCTAGTGTCACTCTCCATACTAATGTTGTGAAAAAATGGGTTGGTTTTAATTGTAGGAGATTTATGTTTATTTATTTTCTCCTGTTTGGAGCCCTTTTTTGAAGTCATCTCCAATGTTATAAATAGTATTTTATCTTATAGGTGACTTATTTGCCCCTACTACTCCTTAAGGTTTCCAAAACTGTAGTTGTCTATGAACACATAATCAACCATAGATTTTTGCTCAATCCGAATTATCCCAATTTCATCAGTATTTTGTCCCTTTAAATCACTCCTAGGGTATGAGTTCATATGCACTATTCAAAAGTATCTATTCACATTAATGCTCCACTTTTTATTTATGTATCTTTTTAAGACGATCTCTTATTCCAACCCATTGTTTGAACAATTTATTTGTAATCTTTCATTTGTAGCCTTTGATTTGTAAACAATTTACTCCTTGACACTGTCTTTATGTCTGCTACTCGTCCCTCATAATTTAGATGATTATATTTTATTTCCCCTCCTTGCAATTACTGTCTGTAATGTTCGACTACCTCTGTCGACTTCACACCCCTGAGCCTGCTACCAGTAAGTACCGCTTTCTTTCAGTCTTTCTTAGACCTCTCTCTCTGTCAGTCTCTTGCTGTTCTTGCAGTATTGTATTACTGTATCCTCAGCAGTTACTCTTTCGGCATCTTCCCGTCACTCCCTGAGCACTTTTCTCGACCACCTTCCATTCATGGACCAGCTGGCCTTAATTGCAAGGTAAAACGGCTGGGCTCTTTTGCCAGGTTACTCCCGGTAGCGTCTCTCCACTTGTTCCCCCCTACAGCTCCTGCTGTGTATTTCACCTTTCTCACAGCCATCTCTTAGTTTGCTGTCGGGTCCACTCTTGTGTGCGAGGCTCTTTTAGCAGGGGTTTAAAGGTGAAGCAGAGGAAATGGTTCTTCTCCGTGTTTCTATTCACTCATTTTAGCAAGTATCAGCCCGTGCTGACAATGAGTTTAGTCGGAGCTTCACTACTCTGCCGCCATGATCCTCACACCACAGGCTCCTCCTACCTTTGGCCACATGTGCATATGAAGTATTTTTTTGGCAAATGGAAAAAAATTATTCTAATGTGGTCAGTACCAGCACAGTTACAATTTCTGGATACTTTTATGAATTCCGAAGCTTTTCAAGAATTAGTTCTGGATGGTACTCTTCCACAGTATTGCACGAGGTTTAGAAGAATAACAGCTGAGTCAGTATAGAGGATAGATTTGTCGTTGCTCTCTTGGGGAGGGGGAGAGGGGGTCACGGAGAGAGATTGATTTTTTTGTTTTGTTTTATTTTTGTTTTTTCCTCAGTTGGAGTCTTGCATTTTGTAAGACTTATGTGGGAGGTAGACACATAATATTTTCAAATGGAAATTCAAAAGAATTATGAAAATGGACTATAGTAAATTAAATATATGATGTCAATATATGATATGGTGATACAGTATCATTAAAACAATTTTACGAGATATGAATGGTAGATTGTTTAGTTAACTACAGATTGTGTATGTGTTCATTTTGTTGACTATTTGTTTACTGTGTGTAGGGCAATTTATATTTGAAAATTAATCAACCTTTATATGCACTATACTGGGACCTGGGACTCTATAGTGGTAAAAATACTGTTTCTGTTTTTTTGGAATCAATAAAGTTGGTTTATAAAAAATAAAGGTCCTTTTAATCTTTTATTGGTGTTGCTGTTTGTGGATATAAAACAAAAAAATTAAGTAGACTGACAGAAGTTCTGAACTGTGACCCTGATGCTACTCAGAAAGAGACCGCACAGAGTGCATTGAACAGGTGTTTTTTAGTTAGCTTTACAATTTGAATCTGTTGCTTTTTTTCCAAATCATTCAATAAAGCTGTTTTTTTTTTCTCCTCCTGAATTGTCCTATATTGTCCTGGGACAATATAACACTGCTATTCTAATCCATAAAAAATATACTTTTGTTGTATTTTACTAGTGTGTTTTTTCCAGGTTAAATAATATCTTAAACTTATTTTTTTCTGGTCTCAGTGGCATTGTTTGGTTATTTACATTATATAGTTTTAATATCAACATTTGTGTATATGATCAGTTCATAGGTTATTTAACCACAGTACAATTATCAGCATTATTGTGTTTACATTTTCACTGTTTTACTTTTAAGATTAATAAAACACAATAGTTTACTTGCTTAAAACAAGTTTATATTTAAACACAAATCACACAATTTAAATGATGAAAAAGATTAAATAGTCATCTTAATAATCATTTATAATTGTGATTAAGTGAATTACCCTTTTAGTGCTAATGACGGCTTTGAGCCATCACAGAGTTTCCCACTCTGGTGCTAATGACGGTTCACAGGAGGAACCAGAGAGACTTCATACTTACAGAGCTTCTGCTAAACGGTAATATGCAAAATCTGACATAAGTCTTTATTAACAGCCTCACACTGTTGTGTTTTATATAATGATGAGAAAATATTGTTCTGTATTTTGTTATGATAAAGATAACATATTTCACTTCATATAAGAAAATTAGTTTAAATAAAGAACTCAACTGTACTTATTTAATCTGTTTTCTTTATATCACGCTGTGTTAATTAATTTATTGTTTAGTTCTTACATTTAAAGATGTTAATTTAATACTTTTTGATTTCTAGTATTTTGTAAAATGAAAGTTTGTAGCAGAACAAAACCATATTTTCAAACTTGAGGAGGTTTGTCCAATAATACATTTGTGGGGGTTGTTCCTGTTATCCAATGAGCAATAGATTTTTAAGTATCAGCCAACCAGAATCCTGTATTTCCATATAGGTTTATAATTAACTGTAGAGCCCAGATAAACCATTTTCATTTAATATTAGTGTGAAGCTGCTATTTGCTCCAGTAATAAATATCACTCAGCTTATGGCCCTGTTGTATCAGTCTCATCACATTTACTGATCTAATCATAAATATCTTGTGATCTGCATATTATGTTATTTCTAATGAGGTTATTTTATAATGCATTTCTTATTTCTATTAGCTGCACCTGTTTATCATCAGAACGTTTATCCCACTGATCTGTGACTGATTCTTGTTGTTAGTAAAGACCTTAGTAAGTGTATTCTGCAGCTGCTGCTGTTTATGTCACATGATCACAGACTTAAAGGGACAGTGTTTTTACTTAAAAGAACAAGAAACCCCAAATGTATCTCATTATTTAAATAGAACTGTTACGGTACCAACAGTGTACCAAGGGTTAATACCAGGGAACAACGTCCTGCATAGGGAATCAGCAATTCACAAACCAGCCAGTTTTCAGGTTTAAACAGAATGACTACTTTATTTGAAGGCAGCACACAGATTTATACACCCTGGCTTCAAGTTACAAAGGGCATTGGTTTAACAGTAAAGCAAACATATGAACAATGCATCAAACCTCTAACAATTGTCTATTCACAGGTAAAACAGATTAACATATTAAGTTAATTAACTAGGGAAGAACGTTTACTCAGACAATCTGATGTTGGGCAGTCTAGTTAACATAATCACACAAGGACACAATCAGTTTACCCAGACAGACTCCTGAGACACAATCAGATCTTAAACATACATAGAATACATCTTATTACTGAATATAGGAACAGTTCTTATTAGCTATAAAGTCTTTTATGCCCACTTGGCTTATAGAGTCACAATTGCTCCCACAAGGGGCACTCACACCCTGTACCCATCCTGTATTTATGGATACAGGGTGACATAGACATAAGACAGAGTTATGAAAGTACATGGGGTGTCCAGCATATAACATTCCATATTTCCATGCAGTCTCTGGGTATCCTTAAGCCCATGTACCTCCAGCCCAAAGAATGTTCCATAACAGGCCCTCCAATGTACAGTGGCGAGATTGGTTTTGTCACATCTCTCCCCTTTTCCAAACAGACTAACAGGGTATCTGACCTCCTGCCGGTCAGTGCCCTGGTTAGTCCAGCAACCCACCCATAAAACACAATTAGTAGTACAGCCCACCCACAATAAATGGTTACTACACCTGAGTACGGGGAAAACTTGTCCATGTCCAGGTGCCTCACCACAGCTGTGTGGGGGACTGGTACGCTGAATTGGTGGGTTGCGAGGTGGGCAGAGACCAGCTGTACTCTGCCCGGGTGCCAGCACTACCATGGAAGTAGCCTGGTGGGAGCCTGGTTGCTGGAGGGGAAGACCGACTGTCTCCCCTTTGGATACATAGCTGTGCTGCTGGAGGGGGAGACCAATCGTCTCCCCTTTGGCTAAACAGCCGTGTTGCTGGGGGACAGGACCATCAAACTCCTCTCCCTCTGGTTTGTCATGCTCGGCTGTCCAGGGTATATACTGTGCCATATACCACCAGAGCGCCTGGTAGGCATGTCAGTTTGCTGGGACAATCCATCTGTATTCCCGTTATGAGAGAGAATTCCTGTCCATACAAACAAGGGTTCAAATTCCTCAGTGCCCAGACCAGGGCCAAACAGTCCTTCAAAATCCCATCAGCTTCTTTACGAGTTTTCTGTACCTGCTCTTTATAGGTATCCACAATCCCTTCATACTGACATAGGGTGCCCTTGAGTTGCTGCACCTCACTATGAGCCAGCGTCAGCTTCTCCTCCACTGTCACTAAGTTTGTCTTTAATGTTTCATGTTCCACTCTCAAGCTGGTGTTTTCTGCAGTCTGTCGGTGCAGCTTGTCTAGCAGAGATTCCTGTTCTAAACGTGCTTTTTCCTCTGCGCTCCTCTTCTCCTTCATCAGCGCATTGTAACGGGACCTCCACATATCAATAGCGGATAGAGATTTACTGAGCTCAGCGTCCTGGGGCTTAGCAGCAGGTGGGTCAGTCTCTGCTGCACGGATCTGGGCACGGGTAGTCACAGAGTTAACATCAGCGGGACCCATAGGAGCGTAGGCAGAAACAAGGGGGGCCAAGTCATTTCCAAGAAGAACATCAGCAGGTAAGTCCTTCTTGACCCCCACATTTACAGGTCTAGTGCCCACTCCCCAATCCAAATGTACCCTGGCAACAGGTAGGCTGAACACATCGCCCCCTGCTACCCTCACAGCCACAGTGTCTCCAGTGTACTGTTTCTCAGACACCAAGTTCTTTTGAAGCAAGGTCATGGTAGCACCAGTATCCCGTAGACCACTGACCTCCTTCCCATTCACTTTAACCAGTTGCCGGTTATTCCGGTGGGCAGCTTGCACAAGGTCTGCCTCATGTAGGATGCTCCAGCATTCTTGCGCCTATACGTAGCGGGCCGCAGGCTGAGGATTACGTGGGATTCCGCCGGCGGGTCTTCTCCAGGACTGCGCTTGGTTCGCTGCGTTTAGGGGACACTCTGGTCTTTTGTGCCCTAGTTGCTTACATCTAAAGCACCGAATAGGTTGTGAGTAGCACCGCAAATTGAACAGGGCTCTCTGAGGGTAGTTCGTGGCCGGAGGCCGTGTGGTATAGCGGTGCGCCGGGGTTTGGTAACTGGCAGCTGCTGGGGTGACTGGGGTCTGTACTCCACTCTAGCAGGGGGCTTAGTGGTATCAGTGTCCAGTTTGCGGGCATCCATATACTCATCTGCCAAGCGAGCCGCTTCCTGCAGGGTGGAGGGTTTACGGTCCCGAAACCAATCTCGAACTCCTGCGGGTAACTTGTCGAAGCAATGTTCCAACAGGAATAGCTGCAGCACCTCTTCCCCAGATATGGCTTGGCACCCCGCTATCCAGTGAGCTGCTGTGCGGTGCACCTTACATGCCCACTCAAGGTAGGAATCTCCAGCTAATTTAACAGTGTCTCTGAACCGCCTCCGGTATGCCTCCGGTGTAACCGCATACCTGGAGAGCAGAGCCTCTTTTACAGTATTATAATCCCTGACTTCCTCATCTGGAATGGCCCGAAAAGCCTCTCTGGCCCGGCCGGATAATTTTCCAGATAATATCGTGACCCAGTCCTCTGCGGGTACCTTGTGTAGTGCACATTGCCTCTCAAAATCCGCAAGGTACCCATCAATCTCTCCTTCTGTTTCCAGGAAGTTTTTAAAAGCTGCAAAATTTACTTTTCTCTTTTCCATCTTAGTCAGTATTGTAATAATCCCCCTCTTCCTGAGGTTACTGGCTTGTGTAGTTGCTCTTCTGGGCGATAAGGTTCATTCCGTCACTGCCACCAATGTTACGGTACCAACAGTGTACCAAGGGTTAATACCAGGGAACAACGTCCTGCATAGGGAATCAGCAATTCACAAACCAGCCAGTTTTCAGGTTTAAACAGAATGACTACTTTATTTGAAGGCAGCACACAGATTTATACACCCTGGCTTCAAGTTACAAAGGGCATTGGTTTAACAGTAAAGCAAACATATGAACAATGCATCAAACCTCTAACAATTGTCTATTCACAGGTAAAACAGATTAACATATTAAGTTAATTAACTAGGGAAGAACGTTTACTCAGACAATCTGATGTTGGGCAGTCTAGTTAACATAATCACACAAGGACACAATCAGTTTACCCAGACAGACTCCTGAGACACAATCAGATCTTAAACATACATAGAATACATCTTATTACTGAATATAGGAACAGTTCTTATTAGCTATAAAGTCTTTTATGCCCACTTGGCTTATAGAGTCACAATTGCTCCCACAAGGGGCACTCACACCCTGTACCCATCCTGTATTTATGGATACAGGGTGACATAGACATAAGACAGAGTTATGAAAGTACATGGGGTGTCCAGCATATAAAATTCCATATTTCCATGCAGTCTCTGGGTATCCTTAAGCCCATGTACCTCCAGCCCAAAGAATGTTCCATAACAGGCCCTCCAATGTACAGTGGCGAGATTGGTTTTGTCACAAGAACATATAATTTTCAACAACTTTCCAACTCACTTCTTTTATGATATTTGCTTTATTCTCTAAATATCCTTTATTGAAGCAGCTGCAATTCACTAATGGGAGCTAGCTGAGCACATAAGGTGAGCCAATGGCAAGAGGCTTGTAGTTTCCACAAATCAGCAGCTAGCGCACCATAGTGCATTATAAGCTTTGCAACAAAGGTCCCCAAGGGAATAAAGCAGATTTGATAATAGAAGGAAATTGGAAAGTTGTTTAAATTTGAATAATAAAAGTGTAATTGTGACTTTGCTGTCCCTTTAATGCGTTTCTAATGACTTGTTTTACCGGTGTATAAAATAGTATAAAGTGTATGGGAAATTTCACCTTTAGGTTTAGTTTTTATGTGAAATAACTGTTTGCTGTCTGTAATTTATTTTCATTATTAAATTGTACACAGCCTTTTAAATGACCTGAGGCAGCGGCTCCTACTTAGCATATGCAGGAGTTTACATTATATAAAAATATGAGTCTGTGATTGGCTGATAGCTGTCACATGGTACAGATGCAGATCTACGTTTATCAGAATACAATCTAGTACTCTTTTAAATTTCATAGTAAGTTTTATTGCATTGTATTTTTATTATGCATCTGTGATTTTGTAATTCTATATTTTATAGTCCTTTTAAATGGACTGAACTTGTTAAAAAAAACATCTCATTATGTTATCTCTCTATGTAAATGCAAACATTTCTTTTTCGTTTCTATATTTAAAGATAACAATTGAAATTAACATTTTAGTGCCTAACTCTCTCATACCCCTTTGCAGTGTGATTTAAAGGGACAGTCTAGTATAAATTAAACTTTCATTATTCAGATAGGACTTTTAATTTTAATCAACTTTCCAATTTACTTTTATCATCAAATTTGCTTTTTTCTCTTGGTGTTCTTAGTTTAAACTAAACATAGGTAGGCTCATATGCTAATTTCTAAGCCTTTGAGGGCTGCCTCTTGTCACATTCTTTTTAAATCTCTTTTCAACACAAAGAGACAGAAAGTACACGTGGGCTATATAGATAACACTGTGTTCAGGCACAGAAAGTTATTTAAGATTTAGCACAAAACAATGCTAAATTTAAGACAATAGATAATAAACAGTCACAGTCATGTGATCAGGGGGCTGGAAGAAGGTTCCTAGATACAAAGTAATCACAAAGGTAAAAAGTACATTAATATAACTGTGTTGTTTGTGCAAAACTGGGGAATGGGTAATAAAGGGATTATCTATCTTTTAAAACAATAACAATTCTATGGTAGACTGTCCCTTTAAGACAACTCAGTATTGACCAAGAGAAGTTAAAGGACTGACGGTGGAGCACATGACAAATACAAAATGTCTGACAGTGAGAATTAGTAGGAAGTAAAAAAACAATACTGCAGTATCCAATTTAACTTCTATTTAAACAAATGATATTTAACATTTCTTTCAGGAGAAAATACTGTTTCATATAAATGACAGAAAATAAAGATTATAATATATTTGGAAAGTTGTGTTATACCCCCACTCATAAATAGATTTATTTCATGTAATTGGCAAGAGTCCATGAGCTAGTGACGTATGGGATATACAATCCTACCAGAAAGTTTCACAAACCTCAAAATGCCTATAAATACACCCCTCACCACACCCACAATTCAGTTTTTACAAACTTTGCCTCCTGTGGAGGTGGTGAAGTAAGTTTGTGCTAAGATTTCTACGTTGATATGCGCTCCGCAGCAGGTTGGAGCCCGGTTCCTCTCAGAGTACAGTGAATGTCAGAGGGATGTGAAGGGAGTATCACCTATTGAATGCAATGGTTTTCCTCATGGGAGATCTATTTCATAGGTTCTCTGTTATCGGTCGTAGAGATTCATCTCCTACCACCCTTATTCAGATCGACGATATACTCTCATATTCCATTTCCTCTACTGATAACCGTTTCAGTACTGGTTTGGCTATCTGCTATATGTGGATGGGTGTCTTTCGGTAAGTATGTTTTTATTACTTAAGACACTCTCAGCTATGGTTTGGCGCTTTATGCATTAATATAAAGTTCTAAATATATGTATTGTACTTATATTTGCCATGAATCAGGTTTATGTATATTTCCTTTTGCAGACTGTCAGTTTCATATTTGGGGAAAAACATATTTAGGAAAATATTTTTCTTACCTGGGGTTTAGTCTTTTTTCAAATTGATTGCTTTTTCTTTCATGTAATTGGCAAGAGTCCATGAGCTAGTGACGTATGGGATATACATTCCTACCAGGAGGGGCAAAGTTTCCCAAACCTCAAAATGCCTATAAATACACCCCCACCACACCCACAATTCAGTTTTACAAACTTTGCCTCCTATGGAGGTGGTGAAGTAAGTTTGTGCTAGATTTCTACGATGACATGCGCTTCTCAGCGTGCTGAAGCCCGGTTCCTCTCAGAGTGCAGTGAATGACAGAGGGATGTGAAGGGAGTATTACCTATTGAATACAATGGTCATCCTAACGGGGATCTATTTAATAGGTTCTTTGTTATCGGTTGTAGAGATTCATCTCCTACCTCCCTTTTCAGATCGATGATATACTCTTATATACCATTACCTCTACTGATTCTCATTTCAGTACTGGTTTGGCTATCTACTTTATGTAGATGAGTGTCTTTTGGTAAGCATGTTTTCCTTTTATTTAAGACACTCTCAGCTATGGTTTGGCACTTTATATGTAAAGTTCTAAATATAATGTTTGTAATTATATTTGCCATGATTCAGGTTAATCAGTATATTTCCTTCTTACAGACTGTCAGTTTCATTTTTTGGGAAATGCATATATATATATATATATATATATATATATATATATATATATATATATATATATATATAAAAATTCTTACTTGAAAATTTTTCAAATTGACTTTCTTTTCTAAATTGCGGGCTGTTAGGCTTGAGGGAGCTCAAAATGCTACATATTATTGCGTCATTCTTGGCGCAAGACTTTTTGGTGTGAGAATTACGTTTGTTGACGCAATTTCGTCATTTCCGGCGTCTTAGTTGTCACCGAGAGTTTTCACGTAGTTGCGTCATCTATGACGCTCATGTTTGTTGCAGACGTTCTTGGCGCCAAAAAATATTTTGTCAGTTGTGCGTCATACTTGACGCCAGATTTTTGACATTATTTAAGTCCTTATTTCATTTTGCTTCTGGTTTCCAGAGGCTTATTTTGTTTGCATTTTTTCCCATTCCTGAAACTGTCATCTAGGGAAATTGATAATTTTGCTCTATATGTTATTTTTTCTATTACATATTGCAAGATGTCTCAAGCTGACCCTGTATCAGAATCTACTACTGGAAACCTGCTGCCTGATGTCGGATCTACCAAAGCTAAGTGCATTTGTTGTAAACTTGTGGTAACTGTTCCTCCGGCTGTAGTCTGTGCTAGTTGTCATGATAAACTTTCAAAAGCAGGCAATATTTCCATTAGTAATAATCCATTACCTGTTGTTGTTCCTTCAACATCTAATGTTCATGATATTCCTGTTAATGTGAGAGAATTTGTTTCTAATTCCATTCAGAAGGCTTTGTCTGTCATACCACCTTCTAATAAACGTAAAAGGTCTTTTAAAACTTCTCATAAATTTGATGAATTTTTAAATGACCAACAGCATTCTGATTTATCTATCTCTGATGAGGATCTATCTGGTTCAGAAGATTCTACCTCAGATATTGACACTGACAAATCCTCATATTTATTTAAAATGGAGTATATTCGTTACTTATTAAAAGAGGTGTTGATTGTATTAGATATGGAGGAGACTAGTCCTCTTGATATTAAAACCAGTAAGTTTTTAAACCTCATGTAGTTATTCCAGAGATTTTTCCAGTTCCTGATGCTATTTCAGATGTAATTTCTATGGAATGGAATAGACTGTACTTCTTTTACTCCTTCTTCAAGGTTTAAGAAACTGTATCCTTTGCCAACTGATAGATTGGAGTTTTGGGAAAAGATCCCCAAAGTTGATGGGGCCATCTCTACTCTTGCTAAACGTACTACTATTTCTACGGCAGATAGTACTTCTTTTAAAAATCCTTTAGATAGGAAACTTGAATCTTTTCTAAGGAAGGCTTATTTATGTTCAGGTCCCCAAGTCCGCATGAAGGTGCGGCCCTCATTCCAGCGCAGCTGGTAGGGGGCAGACTAAGATTTTACAACGATGTTTGGATCAATTCAATCCAAAATCATTGGATTCAGAACATTATTTTGCAAGGGTACAGAATAGGTTTCAAAGTAAGACCGCCTGTGAGAAATCTTTTTCTCTCACACATTCCAGTGAACCCAGTAAAGGCTCAAACTTTCCTGAAGTGTGTTTCAGACCTAGAGGTATCTCGGGTAATTGTGCCAGTTCCTTTTCAGGAATGGGGTCTGGGGTTTTATTCAAATCTTTTCATTGTTCCAAAGAAGAATTCTTTCAGACCAGTTCTGGATCTAAAAATTTTGAATCGTTATGTAAGAATACCAACATTCAAGATTGTGACTATAAGGACTATTCTGCCTTTTGTTCAGCAAGGGCATTATATGTCCACAATAGACTTACAGGATGCATATCTTCATATTCCGATTCATCCAGATCACTATCAGTTCCTGAGATTCTCTTTTCTAGACAAGCATTACCAATTTGTTGCTCTTCCTTTTGGCCTAGCAACAGCTCCAAGGATCTTTTCCAAGGTTCTCTGTGCCCTACTCTCTGTAATCAGAGAGCGGGGTATTGCGGTGTTTCCTTATTTGGACGATATCTTGGTACTTGCTCAGTCTTTACATTCTGCAGAATCTCACACAAATCAACTAGTGTTGTTTCTTCAAAGACATGGTTGGAGGATCAATTTGCCAAAAAGTTCCTTGATTCCTCAAACAAGGGTAACCTTTTTAGGATTCCAAATAGATTCAGTATCCATGTCTCTAACAGAGAAAAGACGTCTGAAATTGATTTCAGCTTGTTGAAACCTTCAGTTTCAATCATTCCCTTCAGTAGCTATGTGCATGGAGGTTTTAGGTCTCATGACTGCAGCATCGGACACGATCCCCTTTGCTCGTTTTCACATGAGACCTCTTCAGCTTTGTATGCTGAGCCAATGGTGCAGGGATTATACAAAGATATCACAATTTATTTATTTGTTTTCAAACAGACAATGTCACAACCGTGGCATATGTCAATCATCAAGGTGGGACTCACAGTCCAAGCTATGAAAGAAGTATCTCGGATACTTGCATGGGCGGAATCCAGCTCCTGTCTAATTTCTGCGGTTCATATCCCAGGTATAGACAATTGGGAAGCGGATTATCTCAGTCACCAGTTCCAGAAATAGATCTGATGGCTTCTCATCTAAACAGGAAACTTCCCAGGTATCTGTCCAGGTCCAGGGATCCTCAGGCAGAAGCAGTGGATACGTTGACACTTCCTTGGAGTTTTCAACCTGCTTATATCTTTCCGCCTCTAGTTCTTCTTCCAAGATTGATTTCCAAAATCATAATGGAGCGTTCATTTGTACTGCTGGTGGCTCCAGCATGGCCTCACAGGTTTTGGTATGCGGATCTTGTTCGGATGTCCAGTTGCCAACCTTGGCCACTTCCGTTAAGGCCAGACCTATCTCAAGGCCCATTTTTCCATCAGGATCTCAAATCATTAAATTTTAAGGTATGGAGACTGAACGCTTAGTGCTTAGTCATAGAGGTTTCTCTGACTCAGTGATTAATACTATGTTACAGGCTCGTAAATCTGTATCTAGAAAGATTTATTACAGAGTTTGGAAGACTTACATTTCATGGTGTTCTTCTCATAAATTCTCTTGGCATTCTTTTAGAATTCCTAGAATTTTACAGTTTCTTCAGGATGGTTTAGATAAGGATTTGTCTGCAAGTTCCTTGAAAGGACAAATCTCTGCTCTTTCTGTTCTGTTCCACAGAAAAATTGCTAATCTTCCTGATATTCATTGTTTTGTACAGGCTTTGGTTCGTATCAAGCTTGTCATTAAGTCAATCTCTCCTTGGAGTCTTAATTTGGTTTTGAGGGCTTTACATGCTCCTCCGTTTGAGCCTATGCATTCTCTGGACATTAAATTACTTTCTTGGAAAGTTGTTCCTTTTGGCCATTTCTTCTGCTAGAAGAGTTTCTGAATAATCTGCTCTTTCTTGTGAGTCTCCTTTTCTGATTTTTCATCAGGATAAGGCGGTTTTGAGGACTTCATTTAAATTTTTGCCTAAAGTTGTGAATTCCAACAACATTAGTAGAGAAATTGTTGTCCCTTCATTGTGTCCTAATCCAAATAATTCTCTGGAGAGATCTTTACATTCTTTGGATGTGGTTAGAGCTTTGAAATATTATGTTGAAGCTACTAAAGATTTCAGAAAGACTTCTAGTCTATTTGTTATCTTTTCTGGTTCTAGGAAAGGTCAGAAGGCTTCTTGGCATCTTGGTTAAAGCTTTTAATTCATCATGCTTATTTGGAGTCGGGTAAATCCCCGCCTCAGAGGATTACGGCTCATTCTACTAGGTCAGTTTCCACTTCCTGGGCTTTTAAGGATGAAGCTTCTGTTGATCAGATTTGCAAAGCAGCAACTTGGTCTTCTTTGCATACTTTTACTAAATTCTACCATTTTGATGTTTTCTCTTCTTCAGAAGCAGTTTTTGGTGGAAAAGAAATTCAGGCAGCTGTTACAGTTTGATTCTTCTGCTTATAATTTCAGTTTTTTTCATTATAAAGATTATAACTTTTGATTTGGGTTGTGGATTTATTTTTCAGCAGAATTGGCTGTCTTTATTTTTATCCCTCCCTCTCTAGTGACTCTTGCGTGGAGTTCCACATCTTGGGTATTTGCTATCCCATACGTCACTAGCTCATGTACTCTTGCCAATTACATGAAAGAAAACATAATTTATGTAAGAATTTACCTGATAAATTCATTTCTTTCATATTGGCAAGAGTCCATGAGGCCCACCCTTTATGTGGTGGTTATGATTTTTTTGTATAAAGCACAATTATTCCAATTCCTTGTTGATGCTTTCGCTCAACATTTATAGGTATTTTGAGGTTTGGGAAACTTTGCCCCTCCTGGTAGGAATGTATATCCCATACGTCACTAGCTCAAGGACTCTTGCCAATATGAAAGAAATGAATTTATGAGGTAAATTCTTACATAAATTATGTTTTTCTTTAAATTTTGCGGCAAAATTAGGCCAGCGAGGGCGCAAAATGACAAAGTTTATTGTGTCATTCCTGGCTCGAGAATTTTTTTGCCGCTAAGGTGCGTCCGATGACGCAAATTTGTCATTTCCGGCGTCTTAGTTGACGCAGAGTTCCTTGCACAAGGTTGCGTCTTCTATGATGAGAGTGTTTCATTTCCGGATGTTGTTAGCGCTAAAAAAAAATTTCAGTTACGTTGTGCGTCATACTTGGTGCCGAATAATTTCATTATTTAAAACCCCATTCCTATATGCCTCTTGCCTTTTTCTATGTCAGAGGGCTATGCTGTTTGCATTTTTTCCCATTCCTGAAACTGCCATATAAGGATATTGATAATTTTGCTTTATATGTTGTTTTTTCTTTTACATTTGCAATATGTCTCAATCTGATCCTGTCTCAGAAACCACTGTTGGAACCTTGCCGCCTGATAAGTTCTACCAAAGCTAAGTGCATTTGTTGTAAATTAGTGGAGATTATATCTCCAGTTGTGGTATGTAATAGTTGTCATGATAAGCTTTTACATGCAGAAATTGTGTCCATCAGTAATTGTATTATGCCTGTTGTTCCTTCAACATCGAATGTACATGATATACCTGTGAATATAAAGGATTTTATTGCTGATGCAATTCAGAAGGCTTTGTCTGCCATCCCGCCTTCTAATAAATGTAAAAGTTCTTTTAAAACTTCTCATAAAATTGATGAAATTTCGAATGACCGACAACATACTGAATTATCCTCCTCTGATGAAGATCTATCTTATTCAGAAGATCCTTCCTCAGATATTGACACTGACAAATCTACTTATTTATTTAAAATGGAGTATATTAGTTCCTTGTTAAAAGAGGTGTTGATTACTTAGGATATTGAGGAAACTAGTCCTCTTGATATTAAAACTAGTAAACATTTAAATTCTGTTTATAAACCTCCTATGGTTACTCCAGAGGTTTTTCCAGTTCCTGATGCTATTTCTGTTATGATTTCTAAGGAATGGAATAGGCATGGTACTTCTTTTATCCCTTCTTCAAGGTTTAAAAAATCGTATCCTTTGCCAGCAGTTTGGAGTTTTGGGAAAAGATCCCCAAAGTTGATGGGGATATTTCTACTCTTGCTAAACGTACTACTATTTATATTGAAGATAGTACTTCTTTTAAAGACCCTTTAGATAGGAAACTTGAATCTTATCTAAGGAAAGCTTATTTATATTCTGGCTATCTTCTCAGGCCTGTCATTTCTATGGCTGATGTTGCAGCTGCATCAACCTTTTGGTTTGAGAGTCTAGCGCAACAGGAAACAGATCCTGATTTGTCTAGCAATGTTCGATGGCTTCAACATGATAATCATTTTATCTGTGATGCCATTTTTGATATCATAAAAATTGATGTTAAATCTATGTCTTTAGCTATTTTAGCTAGTAGAGCTTTGGGGCTCAAATATTGGAATGCTGACATGGTATCTAAATCTAGATTACTATCTCTTTCTTTCCAAGGTAATAAGTTATTTGGTTCTCAGTTGGATTCAATTATTTCAACTGTCACTGGGTAAGGGAGTTTTTTTGCCTCAGGATAAAAGACCTAAGGGTAAATCTAAAGTTTCTAACCGTTTTCGTTCCTTTCGACAAAATAAGGAACAAAAATCTAATCCTTTCCACAAAGAATCTGGTTCCAATTGGAAACCTTCTTCAAGTTGGAGTAAATCCAAACAGTTTAAGAAACCAAAGCCAGATCCTAAGTCTGCATGAAGGTGCGGCCCTCATTCCAGCTCAGCTGGTAGGGGGCAGATTAAGATTCTTCCAAAACATTTGGGCAGATTCTGTCCAAAATCAATGGATTCAGAGTATTGTCTCTCAAGGGTACAGAATAGGATTCAGAGTAAGACCTCCTGTGAGGATATTTTTTCTCTTATGCATCCCAGCACATCCAGTAAAGTCTCAGGCTTTTCTGAAGTGTGTTTCAGACCTGGAGCTTTCAGGGGTAATCATACCAGTTCCGTTTCAGGAACAGGTTCTGGAATTTTATTCAAATCTATTCATTGTCCCAAAGAAAGAAAATTCATTCAGGCCAGTACTGGATCTGAAAATTTTGAATCGTTATGTGAGTATACCAACTTTCAAAATGGAGACTATAAGGACTATTCTGCCTTTTGTACAGCAAGAGCATTATATGTCCACAATAGACTTAAAGGATGCTTATCTTCATATTCCGATTCATCCAGATCATTATCAGTATCTGAGATTCTCTTTTCTAGACAAGCATTACCAATTTGTCGCTCTTCCATTTGGCCTAACGACAGCTCCAAGAATCTTTTCAAAAGTTCTTGGTGCCCTACTCTCCTTAATAAGAGAACGGGGTATTGTGGTATTTCCTTATTTGGACAATATCTTGGTACTAGCTCAGTCTTTACATTCTGCAGAATCTCACACGAATCAACTAGTGTTGTTTCTTCAAAGACATGGTTGGAGGATCAATTTACCAAAAAAGTTCCTTGATTCTACAGACAAGGGTCACTTTTTTAGGTTTCCAGATGGATTCAGTGTCCATGACTCTGTATCTAACAGACAAGAGACGAATAAGATTGGTTTCAGCTTGTCGGAACCTTCAGTCTCAATCATTCCCTTCAGTAGCTATGTGCATGGAAGTTTTAGGTCTCATGACTGCAGCATCGGACGCGATCCCCTTTGCTCGTTTTCATATGAGACCTCTCCAGCTTTGTATGCTGAAGCAATGGTGCAGGGATTATACAAATATATCACAATTAATATCCTTAAATCCCAATGTTTGACTCTCTCTGACTTGGTGGTTAGATCACCATCGTATAGTTCAAGGGGCCTCTTTTGTTCGTCCAACCTGGACTGTGATCACAACAGATGCAAGTGTTTCAGGTTGGAGAGCTGTCTGGGGATCTATGACAGCACAAGGGGTTTGGAAACCTCAAGAGGCAAAGTTACCAATCAATATTTTAGAACTCTGTGCTATTTTCAGAGCTCTTCAGGTTTGGCCTCTGTTGAAGAGAGAACCATCCATTTGTTTTCAGACAGACAATATCACAACTGTGGCATTTGTCAATCATCAGGGTGGGACTCACAGTCCCCAAGCTATTAAAGAAGTTACTCGGATACTTGCTTGCACGGAATCCAGCTCCTGTCTAATTTCTGCAGTTCATATCCCAGGTATAGACAATTAGAAAGCGGATTATCTCAGCCGTCAGACTTTACATCCGGGGAGTGGTAGCTCCATCCAGATGTGTTTTCTCCGATTGTTCAGATGTGGGGTCTTCCAGAAATAGATCTGATGGCTTCTCATCTAAACAAGAAACTACCCAGGTACCTGTCCAGGTCCAGGGATCCTCAGGCGGAAGCGGTGGATGCTTTAGCAGTTCCTTGGTGTTACCAACCTGCTTATATCTTCACGCCTCTGGTTCTTCTTCCAAGAGTGATTTCCAAGATCATCATGGAACAATCGTTTGTGTTGCTGGTGGCTCCAGCATGGCCTCACAGGTTTTGTTATGTGGATCTCGTTCGGATGTCCAGTTGCCAAACTTGGCCACTTCCATTAAGGCCAGACCTTCTTTCTCAAGGTCCATTTTTCCATCAGTGTCTCAAATCATTAAATTTGAAGGTATGGAAATTGAACGCCTAGTGCTTAGTCATAGAGGTTTCTCTGACTCAGTGATTAATACTATGTTACAGGCTTGTAAATCTGTTTCTAGATAGATTTATTATCGAGTTTGGGAGACTTATATTTCATGGTGTTCTCATACATTCTTGTGGCATTCTTTTAGAATTACTAGAATTTTACAGTTTCTTCAGGATGGTTTGTATAAAGGTTTGTCTGAAAGTTCCTTGAAGGGACAAATCTCTGCTCTTTCTGTTTTATTTCACAGAAAGATTGCTAAGCTTCCTGATATTCACTGTTTTGTACAGGCTTTAGTCCATATCAAGCCTGTCATTAAATCAATCGCTCCTCCTTGGAGTCTTAATTTGGTTTGAAGGCTTTAGAGGCTCCTCCGTTTGAGCCTATGCATTCTTTGGACATTAAACTACTTTCTTGGAAAGTGTTGTTCCTTTTGGCCATCTCTTCTGCTAGAAGAGTGTCCTAATTATCTGCTCTTTCTTGTGAATCTCTGTTTCTGATTTTCCATCAGGATAAGACGGTTTTGCGGACTTTATTTAAATTTCTTCCTAAGGTTGTGAATTCTAACAAGATTAATAGAGAATTGTTGTCCCTTCTTTGTGTCCTAATCCTAAGAATTCTTTGGAGAGATCCTTACATTCTTTGGATGTGGTAAGAGTTTTGAAATATTATGTTGAAGCTACTAAAAATTTCAGGAAGACTACCTTTTTTGGTTCTAGGAAAAGCTTCTGCCATTTCCTTGGCATCTTGGTTAAAGCTTTTGATTCATCAGGCTTATTTGGAGTCTGGTCAGGCCCCACCTCAGAATTACAGCTCATTCTACTAGATCAGTCTCCACTTTTAAGAATGAAGCTTCAGTTGATCAGATTTGCAAAGCAGCAACTTGGTCTTCTTTGCATACATTTACTAAATTCTACCGTTTTTATGTATTTGCTTCTTCGAAAGCAGTTTTTGGTAGAAAAGTTTTTCAGGCAGCTGTTTCAGTTTGATTCCTCTGCCTATGTTTAAGTTTTTTTTTTCATTATGAAAATAAATTTATAATTTGGGTTGTGGATTAATTTTTTCAGCGGAAAATGGCTGTTCTTTTTTTACTCCTCCCTCTCTAGTGACTCTTCCGTGGAGTTCCACATCTTGGGTATTGCTAAAATGTTAATGGCTTACAAATAACTTAACTCTTGCCCTCGCATTGAAAGGGCTTTTTCATAGTCAAATATAGTTGCTGCTGGTTTATATTTACCTTACATTTGAATGGTAGTTTCAGCTTTGTTGCCGGTTTAAGTGTTTTTAATCTCTCGAGCCTAAGCTAATCGTGTGTGTGTGTGTGTTTTTTCTTTTTTTCTAATTTTTTAAGATATTTTTGTATAAAGTTATTTGGAATGAATGAATTTCTATTGATGTAAATAATATATTCACAGCAGAATCTTTATTACCCAATGCAGATCCAAAGCTCTTTATACTCTATTGTATAACCTTATACAATTACTAGTGATAGTGAACACCTAAAATGTTACTCTTTAATAAGATAGATAATCCCTTTATTTACTATTCCCCAGTTTTGCATAACCAACACTGTGTCAGGGTTTTTTCCTTGTTGTGTTTGCCATGTGCTGCTGGCAGCCATTTTACTCACCTCTCTTCCTGACTATGGTGCATTGTGGGGGATGCTGCTCATTTCCTGCACTTCCTTTTATTTCCAGACTGGTGTGCATCATCCATGTGAGACAGGATGCAGTCTCAGAATTGTGATGTCATCACTTATTATTTAAAGGGCCTCTGTTCAGTATGCTTTGCCTTTGCGTTGTCTCAGACCTATTTGTGAGAGTTCCTGTGTATTACCTGGCTTCCTGACGTCCTTCCTGGTTCCTGATCCCTGGCTTGTTCCTGACTCTGCTGTTTTCCTAGTTCCTGATTCCGGCTCGTCTGACTATTCGTTTTGGCTCCTGACTCGGCTCGTCTGACTACCAGCTCTGGTTTTGACTCCTGGCTTGTTATTTGACTTGTGGATTTTTTATTATTTTTTGCTATTAATAAAGGTGTGATTCATTTTGCACTTCTCGTCTCAGTCTGATTCCTGGCACTCTGACACACTGTGATAGTAATATATTTTTACCTCTAATTACCTTGTATCTAAGCTTCTGCAGACTGCCTTTGTATCTCAGATCTTTTGACAGACTGGCATTTCAGGCAATTAGTGCTGAATCTTCAATAACTTCAATAATTCCACGTGCATGAGCACACTGTTATTTATATCAAACACATGAACTAACACCCTCTAGCTGTGAAAATGTAATATGCATTTAGATAAGAGGCAACCTTCTAGGGGTTAGAAATTAGCATAGGAGCCTCCTAGGATTAACTTTTAACTAAGAATACCAAGAGAACAAAGCAAATTTGGTGATAAAAGTAAATTAGAAAGTTGTTTAAAATTACATGCCCTATCTGAATCATGAATTATTAATTTAGACTTTACTATCCCCTTAATGGGAAATTATAACACACAGTCGGCTAGATTTGGAGTTTTGTCGGTAACGAACCGAAAAACTAACGCCCACGTTTTACTGGCTGCACCATAAAAATAACTCTGGTATCGAGAGTCCACATAAAGGCTGCGTTAGGCTCCAAAAAAGGAGCGTAGAGCATTTTTAACGCAGCTTCAACTCTCGATACCAGAGTTGCTTACGGACGTGGCCAGCCTCAAAAACGTGCTCGTGCACGATTCCCCCATAGGAAACAATGGGGCTGTTTGAGCTGAAAAAAAACCTAACACCTGCAAAAAAGCCGCGTTCAGCTCCTAACGCAGCCCCATTGTTTGCTATGCGGTAACCCTTCCTACGTCTGCACTTAACACTCTAACATGTACCCCGAGTCTAAACACCCCTAACCTTACACTTATTAACCCCTAATCTGCCGCCCCCGCTATCACTGACCCCTGCATATTATTATTAACCCCTAATCTGCCGCTCCGTAAACCGCCGCTACTTACATTATCCCTATGTACCCCTAATCTGCTGCCCTAACATCGCCGACCCCTATATTATATTTATTAACCCCTAATCTGCCCCCCACAACGTCGCCTCCACCTGCCTACACTTATTAACCCCTAATCTGCCGAGCGGACCTGAGCGCTACTATAATAAAGTTATTAACCCCTAATCCGCCTCACTAACCCTATCATAAATAGTATTAACCCCTAATCTGCCCTCCCTAACATCGCCGACACCTAACTTCAATTATTAACCCCTAATCTGCCGACCGGAGCTCACCGCTATTCTAATAAATGGATTAACCCCTAAAGCTAAGTCTAACCCTAATACTAACACCCCCCTAAGTTAAATATAATTTAAATCTAACGAAATAAATTAACTCTTATTAAATAAATTATTCCTATTTAAAGATAAATACTTACCTGTAAAATAAATCCTAATATAGCTACAATATAAATTATATTTATATTATAGCTATTTTAGGATTTATATTTATTTTACAGGTAACTTTGTATTTATTTTAACCAGGTACAATAGCTATTAAATAGTTAAGAACTATTTAATAGCTAAAATAGTTAAAATAATTACAAATTTACCTGTAAAATAAATCCTAACCTAAGTTACAAATAAACCTAACACTATACTATCAATAAATTAATTAAATAATCTACCTACAATTAACCTAACACTACACTATCAATAAATTAATTAAATACAATTGCTACAAATAAATACAATTAAATAAACTAGCTAAAGTACAAAAAAAAAATAACTAAGTTACAAAAAATAAAAAAATATTTACAAACATAAGAAAAATATTACAACAATTTTAAACTAATTACACCTACTCTAAGCCCCCTAATAAAATAACAAAGACCCCCCAAAATAAAAAAATGCCCTACCCTATTCTAAATTACTACAGTTCAAAGCTCTTTTACCTTACCAGCCCTGAACAGGGCCCTTTGCGGGGCATGCCCCAAAGAATTCAGCTCTTTTGCCTGTAAAAAAAAACATACAATACCCCCCCCCAACATTACAACCCACCACCCACATACCCCTAATCTAACCCAAACCCCCCATAAATAAACCTAACACTAAGCCCCTGAAGATCTTCCTACCTTATCTTCACCCTGCCAGGTTCACTGATCCGTCCTGAAGAGCTCCTCCGATGTCCTGATCCAAGCCCAAGCGGGGGGCTGAAGAGGTCCATGATCCGGCTGAAGTCTTCATCCAAGCGGGAGCTGAAGAGGTCCATGATCCGGATGAAGTCTTCATCCAAGCGGGAGCTGAAGAGGTCCATGATCCGGATGAAGTCTTCTATCAACGGCATCTTCAATCTTCTTTCTTCCGGATCCATCTTGCAGACCTCCGATGCGGAACATCCTCTTCTCCCGACGCCTACTAGCCGAATGACAGTTCCTTTAAGGGACGTCATCCAAGATGGCGTCCCTCGAATTCCGATTGGCTGATAGGATTCTATCAGCCAATCGGAATTAAGGTAGGAATATTCTGATTGGCTGATGGAATCAGCCAATCAGAATCAAGTTCAATCCGATTGGCTGATCCAATCAGCCAATCAGATTGAGCTCGCATTCTATTGGCTGTTCCGATCAGCCAATAGAATGCAAGCTCAATCTGATTGGCTGATTGGATCAGCCAATCGGATTGAACTTGATTCTGATTGGCTGATTCCATCAGCCAATCAGAATATTCCTACCTTAATTCCGATTGGCTGATAGAATCCTATCAGCCAATCGGAATTCGAGGGACACCATCTTGGATGACGTCCCTTAAAGGAACCGTCATTCTGCAGTTGGACGTCGCCGGAAGAAGATGGGTCCGCGGTGGAGGTCTTCAGGATGGAGCCCGTCGTCATCGGATGAAGATAGAAGATGCCGCTTGGATCAAGATGGTTGCCGGTCCGGATCGCCTCTTCTTCCCAGATAGGATGAAGACTTTGGAGCCTCTTCTGGACCTCTTCAGGCACCGGATGATGGATCGCCAACCCCCGCTTGGGTTGGATGAAGATTTTGGAGCCAGGACGGATTGGTGATACCTGGTGAGGTGAAGACAAGGTAGGATGATCTTCAGGGGCTTAGTGTTAGGTTTATTTAAGGGGGGTTTGGGTTAGATTAGGGGTATGTGGGTGGTGGGTTGTAATGTTGGGGGGGGGGGTATTGTATGGTTTTTTTTTTACAGGCAAAAGAGCTGAACTTCTTGGGGCATGCCCTGCAAAGGGCCCTGTTCAGGGCTGGTAAGGTAAAAGAGCTTTTAACTTTAGTAATTTAGAATAGGGTAGGGCATTTTTTATTTTGGGGGGCTTTGTTGTTTTATTAGGGGGCTTAGAGTAGGTGTAATTAGTTTAAAATTGTTGTAATATTTTTCTTATGTTTGTAGATATCTTTTTTATTTTTTGTAACTTAGTTCTTTTTTATTTTTTGTACTTTAGCAAGTTTATTTAATTGTATTTATTTGTAGGAATTGTATTTAATTAATTTATTGATAGTGTAGTGTTAGGTTAATTGTAGGTAATTGTAGGTAGTTTATTTAATTGATTTATTGATAGTATAGTGTTAGTTTTAATTGTAACTTAGGTTAGGATTTTTTTTACAGGTAAATTTGTAATTATTTTAACTATTTTAGCTATTAAATAGTTCTTAAAGGGACATTCAACACTGCCTACAACATTAATCTATGTTTGAAAACTAAATAAAAGGATAAAGCTGCAAGGTGCCCCCTTTCTCTTACTTACCACCTTCACTGTTGAATCGTCTTTCGCATCTTCCAAATTGTTGTCCTAATATGTCTTCCTAACTCCCCCCACCGTGACGTCTTCGCCTTCTTTCTCAAACTAGCAGCCAATGAGACCCCATTCCCCGGACTGAAATGCAAGCGCGTTCACGGCCGTTAGCGCATGCGCAATCTACTAGGAACTCGAAAAGCGGAACCAAAATAATTGAAGTTGTTTCCGTTACGCTGATATTGCTTACAGTACTCTATTACGTTGTGTTAGGTAATAACACTATCCACATCAACAAATTATTTTGCCGCAATAATAATGTTTATTTGTAAACGAATAATAATGTTAATGTATTTAGAACATTATTGTATTGTAAAAAATAATAGTTAGACTGCACCAAAATGATAGTTATCTAAGTTGAGAGAGGATTTTAAAAGATCATAATGAATTGGGATGATTATCCCTAAAGATTGATTTTGTATAATATGTTATGGGTTATTATGCCAGTACTAATTATTACATTAATACTTATAATTACTTAGCATTATATTTTTTTAATTTGGTTTATGCCTTACCTATTTCAAATTTTATTATTCAGTAGCATATACATTCATCAATAGTCTCAACACCATTAATAAGCATCTTGATCATTTTAGTTCTAATCAGTTTTGACTATTGTTCAAACAACATTAATTAAGGGGATGTTATAAAAAGGAATGACAAGGGTGAATGACAAAATGGAATGCCCCTAGACTTTAATGGGATGTAAAATTAAAAGTGTTGAAGCAACAAAACTAGGAGAGATATTAACTAAATATTTACTAGATGTGTTTCCAAGGTACAGTAGCATATTCTTAAAGTGAGATTACTTTTGATTATAGCTGCTTTCTATGGAATCAAAAGGGTGAATAACATTATGGTATGCGCATAGACTATAATGGGATTACATTTAGTGCCCTAGCAATAAAAATATGAGACATATGAAGTAGCTATTTAACACATATGTTCCTCAGGTAAAGTAGCATATTCTATAAATGAGATTACTTGAGATTACAGCTGCTTTCTATGGAATGACAATGGTCAATGACTCAATGTAATGCACATACACTATTATTTGATTACATATAGTGCTATATAAACAGAAATATGAAAAGTATCATGTAGATATTTACCAGATATGTTCCCCAGGTACAGTAGCATATTCTGAAAGTGAGATTACATCAGATTATATCAGCTTTCTATGTAATGACAAGGGTGAATGAGAAAATGGAATGCCCACAGACTTAAATGGGATGTAAAATTAAAAGTGTTGAAGCAACAAAACTAGGAGACCTATTAACTATATATTTACTAGATATGTTCCCCAGGTACATTATCAAAATCTGAAAGTTATATTTAATCAGATTATACTTGTTTTATAT